>NC_056741.1:943516435-943693935 GCF_019279795.1 Protopterus annectens
GTGGTGCATGAAGGTGCACTGTGCGTAAACAGAAACAGATTAATATGGTAGAGCAGTGGCTGGTCACCTAACTCTGTGAAGCTGTGTTAGAACAAGTGCAAACCTGTGCAAACATGGGGCTTATGTAGCAACAGTGAGCAAACTGAATTAAACAATTATATGATCATATATGTGCAGATTTCTTTATAATGATTTTACCAGAGATTGAATGACACAAGTATGTTTGCATGAAATCATTAGGAGATCATGTACAAACTACAAAATTCCAATTCCTTCATTTTTGCATGATGAAAGGGACACCCTGTGCATGTTATTTAAGTCTGTAAAGTAAATTATTTTAAACAAGCAACAGGATAAGGTAATAGCACACAATAATGTTAATAAGGGTAAATGGATAAGAATAAAACTGGCAAGGCACCAGCATGAGTCTTCTTTAAGCATGATATGCATTGCAATGAGTAATCTATAACAACATTTGTGCCTTTTTTCCCATTACTTGGCTGGTAAGCTGGATATTGAGAACTCTACATTCAATTGTTGAATTAATTCAACCAAGAAGTGTCTCATGACATAAAAACATTAATGAATGCTGTAGACAAATATCTTTTTACAATGGTTTCTGTTATAAATAATTGCTATTATTTACTAATTTAAAATGGTATTTAGTGTTTTATTCAACGTAAATGGGAGTGCCTTCGTTGAAAGTTGAACGTCGAGTTGGCACCTCGGCATTCGGGAAAATCTACTGCCAATCATTAGCGGACCGGAGTTCCACTGTGGCGAACCCTAACTGGGAAAAGCCGAAAGACAAACAACAACAACAGTGTTTTATTCAATCTGTCTATAAAGTCAAGGTTTGCTGTTTTCATCAATTAATTACACTAATACAGTAGGAGCAGGCAGTGGTGGGAAACAAGTGGTGTCCTTCTACACAGAAAGGATTCTTGCTCAGCTGAGGACACTTTTCACTCTGCACAAAGGACCTTATCCTAGCCCAGAATTCAGGTATCTGGAAGGATTTGTCATACCTTGGGGGTGAGCCAGTTGTAAGGATTAGGAGACGGGCACACTTTGATGAGAAAAGCTCCTTACATACTTTGGATATGGACAAGATGAAGGTATGTGGTCCCTCTCCACAAAGGTGGTGCCTCAACGGATCCTGGAAACTATCGCCCCATAAGTCTCACTAGCTTGGTCTGCAAAGCTATGGAAAGGATCATCATGGATCTTATAAATAAAGATATTGGGGACCTACAGACACTGGATCCTACCCAGTTTGGCTTTTTTAAGGGCAGATCCTGCCTCTTAAACCTGGTCAATTTCTTTGAAACAGTCACCAAGGCCATTGACAAGGGGAAGGTGGTCCACACAGCCTATCTGGACCTCGCAAAGGCCTTTGATACAATACCCCACTCGGGCATTATAGATAAGCTCACCAGCTTAAATATAAACCCCTATGTCACTAGATGGGTTGCAAACTGGCTCAAGGATAGAACCCACATGGTTAGAATAGCTGGAGCCATGTCAGACTCCAAACCAGTTACAAGTGGCGTCCCACAAGGCTCAGTCCTGGGACCTCTCTTGTTCGGTATATATTTCTCAGAGGTACAGGCCAACATGGAAGGACTGTGGCTGACCAAGTTCGCAGATGACTGCAAACTGGGCGCCATAGTAGACTCTCCAGCCGACACAAGCATCCTCCAAAAGGGCCTCATAGAAACAGACAACTGGTGCCAGAGCCATGGCCTCAAGCTAAACGCCAAAAAGTGTATAGTCATCCCCTTTGGCAAAAACAAAGTGCCCAAAAATTACCACATAGGTGGTAATCCATTAAGTACAGAAGAAGTAATTAGGGACCTGGGGACCCAAGTTGATAGCAATCTCTCATTTGACAACCACGTGGCCAAAGTGGTTAGAAAACATTTTATATAGCCCACCCAATCATGAAGGGATTCACATCTAGATCAGGGGAGGTCATCGTGCCTCTTTACTCATCCCTCATCAGGCCCATAATTGAGTACAATGCCTCTTTTGGGATGTACCTTACCAGACACCTGCAGCAACTGGAAAGACCCCAAAAGTACCTCACCAAGAGGATCAAGGGGTTCAAACAGATGCCGTATGCTGCCCGGTTAAAGAAACTCCAGCTCTACTCAGTGGCATACCGCCTGCTCAGAGGCGATCTGTGCCTGGCGATAAAGCCATGTCCAACCCGGAATTAATGGACATGCTGCACCTCAGAAAATCCAAGTCCCATCGAGCTACGCGCTCAAGGGACTTGAACCTCAGCACTGAAATAAATAGGACATGCTGGAGGGACAGATTCATAACCCAGAGGCTCCCTTCACTCTGGAATAAAATCCCAGTCCAGGTTAGGCAGAGTCCCTCATTGACTCTCTTCAAGAGGAATCTTGATGAGTGGATGGGAGATCGTAGGTTTACCCTGGGTATCACTTCTGTGTCACTGTTAGACAGAGGCACAGTATACTAACCTTGAAAAAGGGCATAGCAAAATTAATTTAAAATGGGTGGCGAAAGCCATACACACTCTGGATAGGCTTATAAATGCCCTAGGGCAGATAGCCTAGTATGAACCTATGAACCTATGAACCTATGTATGTTCATATTTTGGAACATGCAACGGTTCTCACATCCAATAAAGAGAACCAGAATATTTCAAAAACTAAAAAATGGATCACAGGCAAGATGTTTAACTTCCAGAAACATAATTAAAGATCAGAGAGATGTGCAAATTAAAAAAAAGAGCTATGAAAAATTAACTATCTTTATAAATCACAAGTCAGATGGAGGGAAAAGAGTGGTAGCTATACTTTTCTACAAGGAAGTTAAGGAAGATGGATGACATTTAAGGCACAGTGGAGGGTAGGAAGTTATTAATAGGCAATATACATGCTCACATTTGAGATAATATAGATTTGTTCACTCTTGGTTTTAGGAATGGAGAAAATTAGCTTTTGACCAATATAAGCAAGTAGTTTGGAGAAATTTGAATGTAGTTATGGACACTAGGTTTGACAAACTGTATGTTAGGTGAGAGGAATGCATAAAGGTTAGGAAGTTCTTGCAGTATTAATGAGGCATAATGAATGGATTGATACTACTAATGAGGCATAATGAATGGATTGATACTATTAATGAGGCATAATGATTGGACTGATACTATTAATGAGGCATAATGAATGGATTGATACTATTAATGAGGCATAATGAATGGATTGATACTATTAATGAGGCATAACGAATGGATTGATACTTGGAAGAGGCTACATGGTACACAAAAAGGATGCACATTCTCCAGAAGTGAATCACTACAGGTAGTAGATTAGACTTATTTTAGATAACTCAGAATGATTTGGCTAATGTAATAGACAGTGAGGTTTAAGATAAAGACATCCCTGCTCACATCCTAATCTCACTGATAATGTAGGGTGGCAGGTACAATGCCCAGTCCAAAGGTGGACCAGTGTAAGTGGAACAGCAGAGAAAAAAAAACTATTAAGGACTATGGTTAGGGAAACTTTAGGAGAAAAGAAGATAGACAAAACTGAAATAGGCATAGTATAGTGGCAGGGGAGTGGCATAATACAATGAAATTCTGGTTAGAGAGGATTGAAATATCATAAACATAAGAAGAATGCATTAGTAAGGGAAATTTGGTGGATGGGGCATTTGGGAGGGGGGCTAAAGAACTGAAGTCTATAGCATGGGCGTTTAAAGAAAGAATCAGAAAGAGTTTTTTTATCCAACACTTATTTGACAAGAATGGGATATTAACTAATAGCATGGAAGTGATTGATCAAATTTAATAGAATATTTTTCATCCATCTACTCCAGCCAAGGAGTGAGAAACATTAAGCAAAATGATTTACAGACAGGTCAAAACAGGACTGTAAGAGACAAGAAGACAACTGATGTCTTAATGATTCAATCTTAGAGGCAGAAGTAGCAGCAGCCATGATGAAACATATTAAAGAAAGGAAAACTCCTCAACCTGACAAATGCCCCTTGGAATTCTATAAATGAGTAGGCCCAGGGGGGATTAGTTCATTATCTTTACTATGTAACACAATAGTGAGTCAGCTTTAATTATCATCATTTAAGGAGCTTTAAGGAGCATATACAAATAACATTGAAGCCCAACAATAAAGAAAATAAAACTGAGTCCAAAGATTATAGACCAATATCTTTACTGACTGTAAACATTAAAACTTTGTCAAAGATATTATAGGTTCATAGGTTCATAGTACTACGCTGACAGTCCTTGCTGGACATTTTAAGCCTAACCAGATTTCCTGATTGCTGCTGGGAATAACCTACCTCGGTTAGTGGTTAGATTAGTCTTACCCCTGCATGGACTATATTTACATTACCTCTATTGATAATAACTGGGGTCATACCCTATTTTTTGAAAGGCTTAAAAATAGATTAAAAACATTTAGGAAATATCTCTGTCCATTCAATGGTCAAGGGAGAGCCTGTTGCTATAGTTCCTATTTCCCATCCATAAATCCAAGTTGTTCTTGAATTTGGATAGTGATAAGCTTTGTTTTACATGACTGGGGAGTCTGTTCCTGAGTAATGGTATCTTCTGTGAGGCATTCCTGTCCCTCCATACTATACTAATCTTGTAGATAAGATTTAGATCCCTGGACAGAGTATTTCTGATACCATTTGACTTGCTGATGTGTAATAGGTCCATCAGTACTGGGTCAGTGGATGCATGGATGCCAGACACAGGTCACCTCATAACAGTCTGTAAGAGACTGAGTGAAGGGACAAGCTTTAAGGCAGATGATGCAGGACAAATTTTTTAAGCATAGTGTCGTTTTTGTAAGGTATCTCTGTGACCATTCCAGGGAATTATATCCAATAATTTTCTTATGAGGGCTGAGTACAGGGGGGCAATGACATCCTTGCACCTAGAAGCAGTCCCTTTGTTATTGAGATATGCAGTATAAAAAGATTTCTTCACATATCATACATACATTTTTTCTTATTTTTATTTTTTTCTGGTTCTTTTTTCCACTTTATTCAAAATGATGTGTAATAACAATACTAACTAATTATACAATTATATGGGTTTTTAGTGTTCTTGTACACAGACCTGAAGAAGTCTAGAAGGATTAAAGCGATATTTGTTAACAAAAGGTTATGAAAATAGAAATTGATTTTTACATGCAAAATGTATATGTATATATTTATATATATTTTTGATTGCCAAATGAACTAAGGTTGATATATTTCCAGCCATGTAGTATATTGTCTTGGATAAAACCGCAGACTTAATAATCTACTTAATAATTAGGTTAAATAAGAAGTACCACATCATTATAAATTTTATTTAAAGTACATACGGGTTATATATTATTATGACAGCTACTAGGTAGGGCAGGACCAGCTCGAATGTCACACTGATGGGGGAGGGATGTGAATTTAACATGTGTACCAATAACACTTCGTTTTACAGCACAATAAACCACTCCCATGCCATATATATATATATATATATATATATATATATATATATATATTTAGAAAGCTTGTGAGGAAATTATTACTCTATTTTTGTTTTACTTGGATCGCTTGTCTGTGTACTTAATAAAGGATTTTCGACTGGAAACAGACTGCCTGCCTTGCTTGGATTACCTTCGAATACTTAGTAATGCTGTACAATTATATATTTTCTATTATTACTTTTTGTTTTGTTTTGACTTAAGACGAGTTTACGTTTGCTACTTCTACTACTATTGTCTGATCTGATTAATATACAATGATTAACTAGAAATATATGGACTGAAAATCTTCCACACAGAGAAGTTTCTTACACTGTTTTGTTTTTTGGACCCACTACACTTTAGTGGGTTGTTTTGAGACTTCGGAGATACCACTGAGATTACTTGTTTTTTGTCATTGCCTACATAAGTTCCCAAATTTGGAACAATTGGCTCAACTCTTAAGTTGTATTATCACTGTGCTAGTTCTGCAGGGTAGACAAGTTCCCAAATAATACAACAATACATTCTTTGCCATTTATCCTTAAAACATTATCCTGGCACCAGTTCTTTGTTTGGGACAAGCCTTCTGCTGGATGGCTAAATCCTTTGGGGATCTGATAACTGCACCTAGCTTGTAGTCATCAATGACCCTTCTGTATTGGCTCTAACTTCACAGAAGCAGATGTAAAACTGCAGAGTCCCAACACCAAGTCCTGGGGGATTGCACTGGTGACTGGTCCTTTAATGGAGGTACCTTCCCTTATTTTCATCTCCTGAGTTCCATATATGGGCCAGTTGATCCAGCAGATGACAAATGAGTCTATTTCTAGTTTATTAAGTTTTTCTACTATCATACTATGTATAAATGGAGGATAGTGTCAAAAGCCTTAGCCAGGTCGAGGTAGGCAGTGTGTATTATTTTATCTTCATCCATTTCTTCAGTAACTTTTTCAAAAAAGTTCACCAGGTTGAATAAACATGACCCGCCCCACAACTCATGCAAACTGAGATGTGTCCAGTGTCTCGTGATTCCCTATGCCTTTATTAATTAATTTCATGACAATTCATTCCATGGATTTGCAAATGAGGCTAGTCAGACTACTAGACATATTATGGCCTGGGACCGTCGAAGGTCCTCCCTTATGCAAGGGAATAGTTGTTGCTGTTCTTCATTCACTTGGTACAAAACCCATATGGTGGCTAAGGTTGGGCAATGTTGTTAGGGGTGTGGCTAATTCATGCATCATGCTGCTCAGTTTGCTTTCAGACATTCTGTCAAGAACTACTGATGTAGTATTTTTTTTTTTGCTTTTTATAGTGTGATAGCTGGGGAGATCAGTTTGCGGTATTTCATGAAAGACAGACAGGGGGAGATATGAGTACATTTTGAGCTGAATTTGTCAGGTAGTAGGTCAGCTATAACTTCAGCTCAGTAAAGGTAATGTTGTTCACAACCAGTTCAGGGGATTGCTGCATTGTGCTCCTGAGACTGCTAACATAACTCTAAAAGGCCTTGTGATTTTTTTTTTTTACCTTGGGTGGGTATGTTTGCCTTGGATTTGGCTTTGGTGGATTTTATTTAATGTCCGAGTTTCTTTTTTAACTTAATGATGAGAACTCTATCATTTGGGGTAATTCTCTTCTAACGTTTGGACAAAATTCACTTTCTTTTATTGCATGGATACTTGTTTACACAGGGTACTGCCTAGATTACTGCATCAAGGTCAAAGTCAAAGTGGCAGGAGTGATGGGATGGTAAGCCATAGATAATTGGTTGGCATTAGCAGATTTCATTCAAATCGAACAGAGAAGGGTAAGTAGTGCAGGGCTACTATTTTTCAAAAATCCAGAAAGCATTTACTACAGTAGATTGGGATTTTTTTTTATTTGAAAATGTATAGTGAGTGGTATTAGGAAATACATTCTGTGAATGGGTCTGACTTATTTATAATCATCATATGATTGAAATTATGGATAAAAGGGTGCCTACTATGACTTATGAAATGCAATAAGGCACCAAACAGGGACAGTCCCTATTCCCAGGGCTGTCTCAGTTCATTATGGAAGAACTAGAGCTAGACATGAGCAGGAAGCTTTGAGACCTACTGGACATGGGTTATGGACAGGAATGGTTCATACTCTGTGTGGATAACTGTGTTCTTGTACCATGTTGTACTTGCTAATGCACTAGATAGTTTCCATGGGGTATGCCTGATCTGTAATAGAAGAAGAACTAAACTTGTGAGCATATATCTAATGAAGGGGACAATAACACATATTAAAGAAGTAGAAACTGACATATTTAGAATGGGATGTTAGACAGATGTAAGAAAAGACAATTGCAGGAAACTGTACTAACATCAAGTAGCATATTAGAGATCTGCTGTCAACAAGGGCATATAAACTAAAGACTATACTTGACAATCACTTGAAAAAGAAGGTAACAAAATAGGTAAGGAGTGACTAAAGGTGCTTTGAGCCTTAATAAGGTGGGGTACCTCACACATGCCACCCCAGGCCCTACCATACAGTAACCAACAGTGATTATTTACTGACTGATTGATTTCTTTGTTTGTTGGTTTGTTAATTTTTCTGTTGGTTTGTTTATTTCCATTTGTTAACCAGGATAGTCCAGGTGGGAAGATGCCCCTTTTCAGTGGAGTCTTGGGGACAAAACTTCCACATAAGCAATACACATGTGGAGAGTCATCACAATATAAAAATAAAATAGTTATGTAATGAATTGAGGTAAAAATGAAGAGGACATTATTTACAGAAGCAAAGTAATATGGTTACATAACATTAAAAATTGTTTGGCTACACAACATTAAAAGAGTAGATATCCATTCATCCATCTACAACCCCTTTTTCCCATTTTTGCTGATGGGGTCAGGGCGTCACTTTAACACAGGTTCATTCTGCTGGAGGGCTGGCCCTGCTGCAGCTGTTCTTCCATGCCACTCTTTCACATGCTCACGCACATCTGTAGCCAATTCAGAGTGTCTAATCTACCTACCATGTGTGTTGGAATGTGGAAGGAAACTGGAGCACCCAGAAGAAATCCATGCAAACATAGGAGGACATGTAAACTCCACACAGAAAGCACCCCAAATGAGAATCAAACAGAAGGACCTCTTGCTGTGAGGGGAACAATGTTATCCACTGCAGCACTGTGCCACCTAAAAAGGTAGGTATGTTAACTAGTAAAACTTTTTTATGATTATAGATAGGACAGAACTTGGTGGGAGGGATGGATGTAAAGAAGAAAGCTGTAGGAAGGTATGGAATGGAGGGCATACAGCAGTGAAGAAGAGTGATAAAGGATTAGGCTATAACCTAAGTACTGCAGGGGAAAGTGAACAAGAGCAACTAAGGAAGAAAACAGAGCATGGAGAATAGAAAAAAAATAAAGGTATAAAGGTAAAAGAGGAAACTGAAGCCATAAAGGTATAAAGGTAAAAGAGGAAACTGAAGCCAAATAAAGGTGATTAAGTGTATGCAAAAGTTATTGCAGCAGCATTTAAGCAAAACGTAAAGGATATGTAAGGAAACACAAGAGGAAGAGACTGGAAAAAATAAAATAATAAGAGGGGGCTAGTTTGTTTGTGTCTTTCGGCTTTTCCTGGTTAGGGGTCGCCACAGCAGAGCTCCGGTCCGCTAATGATTGGCAGAAGAGTTTTACGTGCTGGCTTGCTGGGCCTAACACACAACCTTCAATGAAGGAACGCCTGTTCACGCATGTCACCACAGAGAAGACGCTCTAACTGAGACTTGAATGGGCAACGTCTAACTGTGAGGCGACAACGCTACCGCAGCACCACCATCGCAGTACAAGTATGTAAATCAATTTAACGGAAAGTACAAAATAGAGAAATTATAGTGTAGTGCTAGAAAAAAACCTCTTGTGTATCTCTTCAGTTTAGACATATTTTCAGTCTGTCAACCAGATCATCTAGTGACAGTAATCCATATCTGTATTCACATTATGCTGCCACCAGTCACGCTATTAATCGAATACTAAGACCTCAATTACTGATCACTCTTTTACTGAGACAGAGAAGATAGTTATGATAGCTGATAGTGTCTTTCTTCAAATGTGTGGACAACAACAGTCACACAAATGCTGTGAGGATAGTGTTCACTACCAAAATAACTTAGCAACTAGAATAACATTTCAGCTGCAATCTTTGTCTGATGAACAAATGAAAACTCTTAGTTTTAAAATGCTTCTGATTAAACATATGCCGTGGTGTAGTAGTTGTGTTGTTGCCTCACGGCAAGAGGTTCTGTAGTTCAGTTGTTAGCTGGGGTGCCTTCTGTGGGGAGTCTGCATTTCCACCCTGCATTTGTGTGGGTTTCCTCTCATGTTACAAAGGCATGCATCTGCAGCATTTCTCCCTGGGCCTCTGCTGAAAATTGACTTTGCTCCAATTTGGACTTTCCAGGTAAATAAATAAAAATATAGAACATTATTTCAGTTTCACAACAAAAAGGAAATTCAATTATTTCATGCTTGGCAGTCAACTGACAAAAAAGCTTTAGATGCATTTACAGTTGTTATTTCCAGAGCTGCCACCTCACAGCAAGAGGTTTTCTGGTTCGATTATTGGCTGGGGTGCCTTCTGTGCGGAGTCTCATGTCCTCCCTGTGGTTGCGTGGGTTTCCTCTGGGTGCTCCAGTTTCCTCCCACATCCCAAAGACATGCAGTAGGTGGATTTAACACTCTAAATTGGCCTTAGGTGTGAGTGTGTGCATGTGTGAGTGCCTTCTGTGGAAGGTTGGGCACCGGGCTGGCAACTCGACACAGTAAAACTCCACTGCCAATCATGAGCGGACAGACGATCCATTGTGGTGACCCCTAACCAAGAAAAGCTGAAAGAAGAAGAAGAAGAAGAAGAAGATTTTCAAGTAGTTATACTTGATGACTGAAACTTCTGCATAGAAATAAAGTCCAATAAGTTTATAATCAAAACATCTTGCTGCAGCTTCCTCTTTTACCCACAATTCACAAAATTGAAATACTAGTCCCAGATAAACAGAAAGAAAAGGGCAGCAGCAACTTTAGCAAAGTATTTTTTTTCCTCTGTGGTTGGATTTTCCAGCACCAAAATAGTAGGTGCACAGACAACATGATGGGGCAGGAACAGGATATCCAACTTCATCACCAACAGCTAAGTTCAGGAAAACACTCACGTGAGAACTAGGGTTGTTTGCCAAGAAAGGTCAAAGCAGTTAATGACAAGATCTTAAATTTCAATAAAAGGAGTGGAGCAAACCCAATGCCTGTGTGACCTCTGGTAGAGAACAGGTGCCCTGCAGGCTATCTCAAATTAACACAATAGGGCAGCAATGGCATTTTGATGTTTTGATTCCATTAGCTGTCTCTACAACTGGGGACATTGACCAGCTGCTATAGAAATGACAGCACTCCAGGCTCATTTCTCCTATTGGAGATCTCATACCACAGGCAAAACAATGAGTACCACTGAGCTCAAGGTCCTGAGGCATCAAAAGACCAAACTGGGAAAGGGTCATGTTGGGATAACTGTCTCAGATTCAATGGGGGATTTAGCATTATATTTAATTAAAGCAATGGAATATCAAATGAACAACTTGTTATTCTTTCACAAAATATCCTGTGTAGCATTTCTAAGGAGGCATTTAGAGGGATATTATTTGTTGAGACATGTATGGTGACAGGAGTCCAGTATGGTCTGCTATTTTATCTCCCTGGATTCAAGAAAGGAGATGAAATTACCACCTATGAAGATCATACCTTTCAACCTCTTAGCTCAAACAATCTGGACAAAGCCTTACAGAATGGGAGGACAAAGGCCCAAAAATAGCAACATACTTTAAATATTGCTCTTATAAACTTAGAAAGTTGCTAGAATGACAGGATTTATCTTAGTTTGCATTTTCCTGAAGGATACAAAGTCTGAAACACAAATGTTTGCCATTATTTAGTGACTATAGTCCTCAAATCACCCAGTCATTTGTCAGAAAATCACACATTTTATGAGGAACAGATAACAAATATGAGGCAAAAATCTGGGCATTCTGTGAAAATCTGAGAGGTATGACTACTTCTTTTAGGCTACGAGAAGTAAAGCTGCTTAGGTGTCTGAAGAACAGGGGATGTCTGCAAAGGGCATCTTGTCCAATTTTCCTTGTCTCTTTTTATGGTATGAATATGCTAGCAACACACACACACACACACACACACACACACACACACGCATATATATATATATATATATATATATATATATATATATATATATATATAGAGAGAGAGAGAGAGAGAGAGAGTCACTTTATAATCTCGAAATACTGAAATATCGAATTTCAGTATCTCGAGACTATAAAGCCAAAAATCCACATAACCGACAACCCAAAACCGCGAAAATAAAAACTGCAATCACACACATGCACACACCACCACATAAACACACATACACCTACCTAACTACACTACAAGTAACAAAAGAAGACACAGAAACACAACACAACATACAAACACACCTAGCCTACCTATAAGCAGGGGGGCAAGCCACCCTGCACCCCACACACCCCAGCTACTTATATATACTAACTCTGAGGTTGCATTAAACACACAAACACATAAAACCCACCACTACACACACTCACACATACTAAAATCCATACCCAATACCCTTACAAAAACACCACTTACCTGAATCCCCAGTTAAATCCACAAACCACACTATATATATATATATATATATATATATATATATATATATATATATATATATATGTGTGTGTGTGTGTGTGTATTCAAATTCCCAATCTCTAAGTAGAAAATTATTATTTGTTCCAGAATCATTGTTGTATCATCCCTATCAGTTTATGCAAAATAATAATGATACAGTTTCATCTACCTTTTGGGAAAGGCAATCTTATTCACTGTCTCCAGTCCTTTGGTACCTTGCCATCTACAAACATGTTATGATTGTGGGAAGTTGGAGTCACTGACTTACTTTTATATTATCATATTTTCATTTTTTATTAATTTTTCCAGTATCTCTCAAACAGTTAAAACCAGCAAGGCAAGACTGCTTCTTTTCAGCTTTGACCAATGAGAACTTGTCTACTTAAGTAACTTAAAAAGACTTCTACAGTATGCAACTAAAAAATGACGGAGAAAACCTGGTGCTGTAGGATAAAGCTAATTGATAGCTCATAGCTTTATTTATAGTGTTGTGCTGTCAAAGCAAAGCATTGAACAAATGCTTCTGATCATAACATTTTCTTATTCTCACTCTGCCATAATGGACTACATATATCCCCTATGGGGACTGGTGCTGTTTCCTATCTTTGCGTAGTGGCACCCCTCATAATTACAGCTTCTTCACGTGTCTTCCGCAGTCATCTTTACTCATGTCATTGCTATCTTTTTATTACTTCCTAGAGTGGCTCTTTCTTTTTTACTTTTATTTTCCCAACATCAGTTGTGTTTTGTGGTGCATAAGCATCCTAATTATGGTAAAATTACTTCACTGTTTGCATGGCTGTCACAATATTCAGAATACAGGAATGTCCCCTCCATCAAGCTATTTAATACACTTTAATATGTATACTAATGCCCCTTCATACAACGCTGTGTATATGTATGTATTCATGTAATCACAGAGAACTAAATGAGCTGTTAATCATCTACTTCCTGTAATGCAGGGTTTGAGTTCCCTCAGTATACTTTTGCCTACTGCGTGACCATAAGCAAGTCATTTAACCAGACAGTGATGAATATGGACTAGGTTCCTTAAGTGGTCTTCTGAATTGCATGACTAGTAACGACTCACGACCTATAGAAGATCACAGATCAGGACCAAAAATAATACTGGAATATACAGTTACGACACTGGTTCCAAATATGAATAGAACAGCCATGGTGCAGTCAAGTTTCAGAAAACATAGTGTTGACTGGAGTGGCAGCACTTAGGAATTTGCAAATGCCATTTTGTGAACTCCCAATAAATTATAAGGGTCAGTGCTGTGACTGCCAGAGAAGAAGTCAGCCATTTTGATAAAAACTGTTCAGTGCACAAGGCAGTGACAATAGCTTAAATCTCTGATAGATAAAATGTGATGTAACTTTTACAATAATTGTAATTTTGGTAGTGGATCATATGATATGGCCATGAGCAACATGAATTGAATTTCACTTGCACAAAAAAAAATGGATTCAAAGTATAACTTGCACTTATATATATTGTGGTGGATAAAGCCTCTAGGATAATTCATACACAGTGCTTTGCACCGTGCAGCCCCTTAAATATTATAGCCACTTACATGGCTGCGGCACAGCAGGGAAAGTGGAACACCCCTTTCAATGAATCCCATTTTGAGTACATTTTTACTCTCAGCACTTGTAGCATGCACAGCAAGTGTATACTTCATAGCTTATATCAGACTCTGTGCAGGCAGGACACTTTGATGTGTGCCTTTTCTGCAGTCCTTATATTTTTTCTTAACCTGCAGGCAGTCAGTTTCCTGTTTACCTCGGCCATTATTAAGGCAGCCATCATGGTTTTCTGCTTGGGATTCTACCTTTTGCTGCCACCATGGCTGCTTCTGATGCAGTTCAGAAAAGCAGATGCTGCAATGGCAAGCCTGATTAGAGCATAGAGTCACCTAACCTCCACTAATACCAACCAGTGAGGTGACTGGGAAGTGTCTTTCCTGCCCCCCTGGGATGGAAAAAAGCAACACTGACAACTCAATCCCACACCCCTTGGCTGGGTTTTAAAGCCTAGGTCATTTGGTCAGAGCAAAAGTCAGAGTTTTATCCATCTGCACCCCAGAGCCATCAGTAGCAATCCGCATTATAGCACTGCATTATTCACCACTGCTATGTACATTCAAAGCAAGCCAAAGATCCAAGTAAAACTTTATCATTTAAGAAACTGATTGAGACAAGAGACAAGTCTAAAAAATATGCAGAAAATTATTTATATTTACATAAACTAATGAGACAGGAAGTCAAGTGAAGTATGTTTTTAGGATTTAAAAGAATGCATATACTTCCAGTATGGCAAAAGGTTTATCTGATTTTTAAAATGCAAATGATATTGATATTTAAAGACTTCAATTAAAATGGTGCAGTTTGCCATCACATTGTAACTGTCCATTTCCCACTGCATTGTATATGGTTTTAAATGCAGTTGAATAACACTGAAACAAAACTACTGCACTTTCATTTTGAAGTCCACAATGCTTTTATAGTGCTTGCAAGACTTTGTGTACATTAGATCACTTAGTTGGATTACTTCAACCATTTATACCACAATGTTGAATTTTAAACACAAAGAAATAGGGTTTTCATCTGGGCATAAAAATATTCCCATGAATTTTTCATATATTTAAAAAACAAAAACTTACCACTATTAGGTAAGAATGCAGCAGCAGCTAAATGAAAAAGAAACATGACATTAGTAGATTCTTAATGCATACAAATATTTAAAATAAACTGTTTTCAAAATATTACAAAATTTTCCATATCATCAGAGGTTCAAAACTACTGTAGAGCACAGTTCTTGAAGCTTATGATTCACATCCGCCTCTTACAGAAACTGAAGTTCAGTGATGGTAATTGTCCTGATGATTGAAAAAAGTGAGTCTTTTCACAGAAACATAATTCTTACTGTGTAGGTATTTTTCAGAACCAGCAATGCTTAATACGTTTTCTCCTTAAAAAGATGAATTAATATGAATTGTGTATGCAGGGCATATTTACCAGATTGCTACAGTATGGGCAATGTCAGTTTTTTTCTTTTATACTTTGTCATGGAACAACATCACGTGTTTAGTAACACATAGAAAAGTACTGAATTCAAACTTGGCCAATCTTCTTTCAGCAAAGCAACAGTTAGTAATGTGAATTTCACAATAGAAAAGCAGGCAGGGCTAGCCACCCAGTAGTCTGACCATTGATTCCAGGTCATGGTCATTGTTGATGTGACACTATGACCTCATGTACAAAATAGATAAAAAGGGGGCTGATTCCAATGCTGAATAGAAACACAGAGCAGTATAGCCTAATTGTAAAAATTAGCAGCCACTATGATTTCATCTCACACCCTACAGTTTCACAGCCTGCAAAATTTACTACACACTTCCTGTTAAAAATTCTCATTCACTAGCTAGGATTACATTAAGACTACCAATGTACATGTGACATTGCATCACTACTTGGGATTTTTTCCCACATTCACCTCTCATTCTGTGGTGACAAAACTACCCATGTTCCCCTGTATTATAATTCCACCCTTTGATGAAAATGTCTCCCCATTACTGCCGTTTTCATTTTTAATACTGCACAGCCCTCTGATACCTTTGACACATTCGAGGGAATCTTTCATAAGTTTAGGACCTTCCTATCATATTGTATATTTTGTGTTTTTTAAATAGTTCCTCACATGACTGCTTTATAATACAGGTGAAATTATTTACTGAACAGAATAATTTATATACTGAACTCTTAAGTGATCTGCATTCACTGTTTCACAAACCATGTTATTTGTCAACTCATAGAAATGATTTTGTTCTACGTAATCATTTCATACCATCTGTGTTAAGCTTAACTCATAGTATGTGCTATATAATCCTACTTTAAGGACTACAGATGTCGCCATTGTCTTTCTCAATACTCTTGTAATGGAGTCAAATGATTTTTTAGCCATTTACTTAATTTCACTTCTAGTCACCATCCACCATAAACACATATGAGTAGAAGAAAATTGCGTGTGGCCCAGTCAGAACTCTGAAAAGGGTTCAGGCCTAAGCATTTCTCTAAAAAAGCAGTCAATGCTGATCTCAATTTCCCTCTTATCACCTTAACATCTTAGAAGGTATTATTTTATTATTTTCTGTGTGATTCCCTGGACTATTTTCAGTTTTCAGACCTCCCAAGATTAAAGTATCTAAAATGAAGAAATAGTTCTGGCAGAAATAAAAATCTGATGGTTCATATATTTTCCATACCAATTTCTCTCTTGTAATTCAGAAAAGATGTTTATTCCAGTATCCCATTGTTTAACTCCAACTCTACTTATTTGGTCATTCTAACCTATTTAATTATCTGAGTGTTAGGCAAGGGTGTGCTCTGTTTATTATAACGTTGTATAGATTTGGACAGTTGTGATACTTGAATTGTAATGAATCTTTGGGCAACATAGAGGAGAGACGACAATAGCAAAGTAGAGACTATATATCTTCTGGCCATTACAGTAAAGTAGGTGTTTAGTCTGTATAATGCACCTAGCTTTTGATAATTTTTTAACTATATGTGACACAGGATGGTAAAATTTCATCTAGTCATTTATGATGACGCTCAGTAATTTAGTGTGGCTTACCTGTTTTGCCATGATGTCATTTGCAGAGGTAATAATAAACAGTGATGTTTTTTGTAGGGATTTGTCTTGGGGTGAAGAACAGTATTTTTTAGGTTTTAGAAGTGGATGTGAATTATTTAGTCATTTTTTTGTCAACAAGAAGAAATATTGTATAAGATCTTGGAGGCATTAGAGCTCAGAGACAGGTTTTGTACAGAAAATTAGGGTGGAGTCATTAGTGTGTTGAACTAGGGTACCACTTTTGTATCCATGTAGAGGTCATTGATGAATATGTTGAAAAGTATGTGGTCTAGTATAGGTCCTTGTGTGGCACCATCAGTTACTGGCAAAATGATGGAGAAATATTTTTTTTCACTTTTAGAGTATCTGCTCTGTTTGAGAGTTAGCTAACAGCATCAAAAGTTTTGCAAGTTTAAGACAACAGTGGCGACAGGACTTCTGGCATTTCTGTGGATGCTAACAGCATTAACAAAGTTCAGCAAAGCAGTAGTTGTGTTATGATGTGGATGGAAGCCATGTTTGGCTGAAGACAAAAAGTGGTTATGAATTAAATAGTTGAGAATTTTTTATGGCTGATGATCAAACGAAAAGTTAGTGCATTCAGCATAGTGGTACCAATTGAACTATTGTTTTTTATGGCTTAAATAGCAAAAGCTCATTAAATACACCAACTTTTGTGAAACTCTGCATGCCTGAAATAAAGTGTTTCAAAAATGATAGGAGTTTAACAAGGGTGCTTAAGGATTTATCTATAGAGGTAGTAGATCTGAATAAAATAACTATTTTACAGACTGATGATCTTGTGGTTATGATCCATAACAAAGTGTTGCAGAAGGACTAAAGTGATAAGATGCAGCAAATAATTTGACCATTCTGGAAACTAAATAAAAAGTTATGAGATTCTACTTTATGTCTGGGATCTGAAACATTTGAAGGCTTATTTCTGGGTTGTAGTTCTGTCATAAGAATATATAACTGACTTGACTAACTTTTAAAAAGTCTCAAAGCATATGTGAAATCAAGTTATTGCAATGATAAAAATATGGAGCATATTTATTTTGATTACTGAAGACCTCATCCACTTTGTTCCAGTTTTCCATGATCCATTTTTATTTTACTCATAACTGAATCAAAGTTAGTAACAATAAAAGAACACCTAAGGTATTTCAGGTAGTTATGTGAAATATTTATTAATAATGCTAATGACAGATTTACTCAGATGTTTGTGTTACCAAGGGAATAAAAATAAGACATTTCTAAATAAAGATTATAACTGGATGCTTTGCCGTAATTTTTGAGATAATGTTTAACACATCTGGAAATGTTAAGGTAGGTTTCTGAAACTATAATAATAAGTATTCAGCTAACCAGATAATGCAACTATAACATTTTATACCTTAAATTTATGGATTTTTTAAATATTTTGCCAATAACAATTCCGATGAAAGAACAAACAAGACAGGGTGATAGAGGCTGTCCTGGCTTTGTACCAGCTATAATTCTTAGTGATCACATAGGATAGCTAAGGTATCCACCATGAAAAACTTCTCCACAGCTGACTTTGGACTCCTAAAAACAGAGGGGGCTAACTTCACGACACCCATGCCAATGGAAAATAGATGCATGACTGCCAACTCATACACCAATGCACTGTACGAATACATACATACATGCATAGAACTAGAAATACCCAACAGAACCAAGATGCTCTCCTCCAAAAAAAAAAAAAAAAAAAGGAAGCCAGTATGGTGGCCCACTGCCATTGACAAACTCTACAACAGAAGGAAAAAAGTGTTGCAAAAAAAGGGGAAGTCCCAAGATGGGAAAAATTCCCTTATTAGCCTCAACAAAAAGTTGAGATCCCTCTTCAAAACCTCCAAAGCCAGCTATGAAGGCAGAATTGCGGCAGACACTAAAAGCAACAACAAAGCCTTCTATAGTTAAATGAAGAATCTCTATGGCAATACCCAGATTTGCTCTGAGTTACTGCACAATGTACCTCCTATACTGAGCCAACAGATTTTGCCAACATACTGGCTGATATATTCAGTGCCAACTTTACCCCCCCCCCCCTCAAAGGACCAATCTCAATACTGGAAGAATGTTAGGCACCCAACATTACTGCAGTACAGATTAAAGCTGCATTGTCTAAGGCCAAGGATACAGCTTCCATGGGACCCAACAATATCCCTGGCTGTGTTCTACATGCATTACAAAGTGAACTGGCACCACATCTGTGTACTCTGTTCACTCACAGCCTCACCTCAGGCATTGTCCCTACCAAATGGTGCGCTGCTACATTAGCCTGATGAGTCTGATATGTAAGGCTATGGAGCGCATCATCATGGACCTAATTAAGAAGGATATAGGGAATCTCCAAACTCTAGATCCCACGTAATTTGATTTTGTGAAAGGTAGATCATGCCTGTTTAACCTGGTTGACTTCTTTGAGTCAATTTCCAGAGCAGTTCTTACAGCCTACCTTGATCTGGCCAAGCCCTTTGGAACCATTCCTCACTGAGGAAGTATTGATAAACTCAGCAAACTAGGCATCGACCCCTATATTGTTAGGTGGGTTGCAGACTGACTCACACATAGAACCCACAGTGTGAAAGTAATGGATTCCGAGTCAGACTGCCGACCAGTCATGAGTGGAGTCCCACAGGGATCAGTCCTCGGTCCTCTCCTGTTTGGCATCTACTTCTCAGAAGTCCAGGCCAACATGGAGGGACTCTAGGTGACTAAATTCACAGATGACTGCAAGCTGGGAGCCATTATTAGCTCTCCAAGTGATGCAGACATCCTTCAGAAAGGCCTTACTGAAACCAATGACTGGTGTCGAAACCATGACCTTAAGCTTAATGCCAAAAAATGCATCTTCATCCCCTTTGGAAAAAACTCAGCTCCCACTAATGAACACATTAATGGGAGCCCACTGAACACTGAAGGCACTATAAGAGATCTGGGGACACAGGTTGACAGCAACCTCTCCTTCGAACACTACATTGCCACTGTGGTCAGAAAGTCCTTCTATGAGGGACAACTCATTAACAAGGGTTTTGCATCCAGGAAGAAAGAGGTCATCATTTTTCTCGACTCTTCCATTAGACCAATCATAGAATATAATACCCCATTTGGCATGAACATCACTAGACACCTGCAACAGCTGGTACCTCACAAAGAGGATCCTAGGCCTTAAACACATGTTCTACATGGACAGAATCATGAAACTCTAGTTATTCTCTGTCTCATATAATCTACTAAGGGGCAATCTATGCTTGACTTACAAAGCCATGTCTGACCCAGCTCTGTTAAAAATGCTACATCTAAAGAAATCCTAATCCCTCCACACCACATGCTCCAGAGACGTCAACCTCATTACCACAATCAACAGAACATGCTGGAGGGACAGGTTCATAACCCAGAGACTGTCCATGCCCTGGAACAGACTTCCCATACATGTCAAGCAGAGCACCTCACTGGCCCTCTTCAAGCGGAATCTTGATGAGTGGATGGGAAATGGAAAGTTCACCCCGGGGATCACTCCAGTGGCTCTACTTGACAGAGGCCCTGGGAACTAACGACGGGTGGCACAATGCCAGGGCACTTCTATGGTCTAAGCTTGTAAAGGCCCCAGGGCCATTAGCCTAGTACACACCTATGAAACGTAAGTACCAAGTAATAATTATGTTAATTGCAAACTGATTGTCAATTGATTGATTTGTGAATTTTAGTGGCTAGGTTCAGTCATATGTCTGTGGATTTTTATGATTTAAGCATGGTTTTGCAGTTTACATATTAGTTCTGATGAAGTTCTTAAACAAGTAAAAATAAAAGTGCTTAACTATTTTTCAGTAAACTGTTTGCTCACTTATACTGGTAGTTCCTTCATTAACTTTATTGGAAGTTGTTCTTGGTTTGTCTAATACTGTGGTTTAGTTAGAGGCTTATATTTTCTAAAATGTAGTACCACCTAAGTAATCACAGTGTTGGTCAGAAAAACTAAATCTTTACAGAGTAATGCAAGGTAGCTATCTATGCCATGCTACTAAATACCAAAAGTAAGTAGTCACAGGTGTTAAAACACGTTTCAGCCATACGGTATACTACTGTGACTGAACAGGATATCATTTATTAAGGACTGAATACAAAGTATGAACTTCTTCATCTTTAGAGTATGAGGACAGAGAGATTGTATGTCTGGAATTCCAAACAAGTTAAGCGAATATAACTATTCAGGGTCCTTCAGATAAACATATGAAATATCAAATGTATCACTGAATGGAGTGAGCAACCTAGGAATACAGTAGTTAGATCTCCCCTGCCCCATAAAATACACCACAGGACCACCAGTTTATGTACACTAAAATTCATTAAGAAATAACTTCCATCATATTTCCAGGGTCTCCTGCAGTCAAAGCACAAAACAAGCCAATATGGTTACTATTTTTAGACTAGAATATGTGTAAAGCTGAAAAATATGCATTTTGTCTGCAGTACAGAAAGGAGCCCTGTGCCAGCTTTATAACACATCTACAATGTTTTACCCACTTCTATCTGTTTAATATACAATAACACTGAATTACAACAGATTAGTGCAGAGGGTGCATGCAATCTACAAATATGTAATTATTTCCTCAGAAATGCTGCTAATTCTATCAATACTTCTTTCTTGTTGATTTTTATGGAATGTTAGTAATAAAATGACTTCTGTTTTTAGTACATGATGCCTTATTGTTGCTTAGTTTTTGAAGTAACAGTCCTGATGATCATTTTAATCTCAACTTCCCCTTCCCTTGTTTTACAAGACAAAAACACAAGCCCAAAGTAATTCTTCATTTGTCCCAGGCCGGTTGGTCTTAACCTACCATTTTGACAAAGATTCTTTCAGGCCACAGTATATAGACAGTTTGTGGCAACCACTAGTAAAACAATCAGTGCACTGAACTGGCCGGCCTTAGGCATAGGCCAACTAGGCGGCCGCCTAGGGCGCCGGTCTAGCAGGGGCACTTTTCCAGTATTTATGTGGTGTAGGTAGATCAGGATGGGGGCACCAGGTAATGAGTTGGGGGGCGCCGTGGAGCCCTTTTGCCTAGGGCACCAGTTGACCTAGGGCCGCTCCAACATAGCTGTGCTAAATACCGCTGCACATTTTAACATAAAGCAAGATTATTTTACAAAGTTCTTCTTGATAAATTAATTGGGCAAGCCTGCTGCAAGCTAGGTGAATCCGGCAAAGTAAGTTATCATAATCAGGAAAAAAATCTTAGCTTGTGCTGACCATAGAATCTTGGTCAACATCAGCACTCTTTGCAAGTGTTGTGAGTTACCTCTTAGCAAACATATTTAACATTAGAACCCATTAATTTTCTCATGACATGGACAGTAAAAAAGGCAACACATGACAAGTATTAAAATGTGTCTAATAGAAAAAACTGAAGTTTATGAAAAGCTCTGAAAAACTAGACAGAGCTGATTTATTAAAATGCAAAACTTATTACTTCTCAAAGAAGTTTGTTCATGAGTTATGTTGACTGACCACATGGATGCAAATGTTTAAGTACCTCTGACATTAGTGAGCCCCATCTGTACCCAATGGAGATGAGTACTGGACAGCTGATCATGACAGTGTACACATATGTATGCAGGAAATAAATAAATAAAAAAAAAACAACACAAAGAAAACTGCACTACTGATTTCTATTTCTTCAGTGGAGATGTCCATCAAGCTGGTCATATATTCTAAAAAAAAGCTCATTGTTTGTCTAATAGTCTTGATAATGATATGATAACTTATACAGAGGCAGGCTTACGAGATTATATAATTTGATTTCCTTTTAAAGACAAATATGTATAGGAAAACAGTGAGTTCTACTATACTACAAATGTATGATTATTTCAGTTACTTTTTTTTTGTAAATGAAAGGTTGGTTTATTAGTCACTCCTCAACTATCCTTCCTACGTATAGCAAACATTGGCTACTGAGCACCACTTAAGTTTGAATACTTTTATTTCATACTGCAGATAGTACTGTACTATTTTATTTTATGGGTAGGTGTGTGTATGTATGTATGTGTATATATTTGTCTATTTTCATCAGCAGCATATGCTTCTCAAAAATGTGAGAAAAATGTCAGCATGGATTTTGACTTCCACTAAGTAATTATATTCTACACAGCACAAGTGACTCAAACCTTTATTGGTTTATGCCTGTAATTTAACTACAAAACTTAATGAAAATTTGTCTGGAACAAAAGTAGTTCCTTTCTAAGCCTGGTAGTTGCTTAAGAAGTGTAAAAATGAAAACTATGCAAGCAGTGATTGCAATTGTACCATGGTTTTCAGACACAGATCAGCCAGAGTTCAGATTCTGTCACATTTTGGTGGTCTGATCTTATTGTGTCACAGTGCCACAATGCGGAAGATCAAACAAATTTATCTGTACAGATTAATACCCTGTATCCAGCAAGTACAAGTAGCTAAACATACACACACACACACACACACACACACACACACACACACACACACACACACACACACACACACACCTTTTCAGTCCTAGCATCTTCCATTGATTTAGAGCCTCACACAGAAAGACGTTTGCTCATTTATACCATGATAAGATTGCAATGCATATTTCTCACCTGTTAGTAGTGTAAACAGGACAAAACACACTTTTCCCATCTTGTATGCACTGTTCCTATAAATAAAAAGCAAGCATTAAAAATTCTGCCACATAACTATGTAATAATATAGCAATTCTTAAAGCTAGCTACATGCTGAAGAGTTATATTGAATATGTGGGATTGACCACGGCAAAAGATTAAAGTTTACGTCTGAAACCAGATATATGTCCTATACAGGCTTCATCCATTGTTATCCTTGTTCTACATCAGAAAAGTATGCCATGCATTGGTCCACAGCAACATTTTAAAACTGTAGTAGTATATGTGCAATTAAAAAATAATAAGTGTATAAAAAAATCACCCACCCCAGAAAAAAATACAAAAAAGCAAAAAAAAGTACATTTTCAGAAATTAGTATAGATTAATGATGCCTTTGTTCTTTTCTTGCACTATAACTGCTAGGTATATGGTTCTAGTCTTAATATTTTAACAATATATCATATGTATTATCACTCAAAAAATCACTAGTTTATACAACATTTTGTCTATGAAAAGATGACATCAAAGCAAAATGGAATATTACGTATATAGAATTCTATTTCAGAGGTTCTTGAAGACCTTTTTTTAATGAGCTAAAGAGACACATAAAAAACTGAAATGTGAGAGTTTTTTAAGAAGATACAAGCAACACATGGATGTTGTACGTCCATCTGATAGACTGAGAACCTCTATGCCACAACATTTTTCTAGATACTTTATAAATTATTTAATAGTTTTCTTCAAATATTACATGCCATACACTTAAAGAAGTTTCAGTATGGATATGTTCAATGTATCCAGCATATGTTTGTTATTAACAGAAGAAATATAATTATTCAGAAGTATTAACTGAAATATTGCATTCAATGGCTTTACAAAACAATTCTCCATCTTTTGGCTTTTTCCCAGTTAGGGGTTGCCACAGCGGATCACCTGTAAGCACATGAATGGTAGTGGAGTTTTACGGTGTCGACTTGCCAGCCCATCCCCCAACCTTCCACAGAAGGCACACACATGCAAGCACTCACACCTAGGGCCAATGTAGAGTGCCCAATCCACCTACAGCATGTCTTTGGGATGAAACCAGAGCAGCCATTTTTTGGGTTAGGAATTGTCCCATAACCCCAAGTAGCAGGATGAAAAATTTTCATCATAACCCCCAAAGCAACAGGGCCAATTACAACAACTCCTGCTACTTACATTCATCTTAGAGCCACTGCAAGTAGACATAAGGAGAAACCCTCCTTGCAGTGGCCACCATTTTGCAGCTAAAATGTTATCTACTGATTCCACT
The DNA here is from genome assembly GCF_019279795.1 of Protopterus annectens. NCBI lineage: Eukaryota > Metazoa > Chordata > Ceratodontiformes > Protopteridae > Protopterus > Protopterus annectens. The sequence continues at coordinate 943,541,293 of NC_056741.1, forward strand.
GGAATTTATTCAACAGCTATTCATTTCACAGATTAAAATATCTTCTATCTTCCACTGTACCAGCTGTGAAAATTTATCTTTGGACCACCTAAGCAATGGATCATTTATCCCCGCTGAAGTGAGAAATTCGATGAAAGGACTTATATCACACTTATAATTTGATAATTAAAATTTATGCTATTAACAGACATGGTAGAAATATGTCTTGCACATTTTATAGTAACAAAAATTTCAACCTCAGCCTCTCCACAGGCTACGTGTCCATAGAATGGCACATAGCAATCGTTATTCCTCTCCACAAAGGAGGGGCCACAACTGACCCTGGTAACTTTTGCACCATAAGCCTGACTAGTCTGGTCTGCAAGGTTATGGAGCGCATCATCATGGAACTCATTAACAAAGACATTGGGAACCTCCAAACACTTGACCTGACCCAGTTCAACTTTGTTAAGGGCAGATCATGCCTACTAAACCTGGTTGACTTCTTCGAGACAGTCACCAAGGCCATAGAAGAGGGAAAGGTGGTTCACACAGCCTACCTTAACCTCGCCAAGGCTTTCGACACCATTCCCCACTCGGGTATTACAGAAAAACTCACCAGCCTGAACATAAAGCCCTACGTCATGAGATGGGTTGCCAACTGGCTTACAGACAGAACTCACATGGTAAGAATAGTGGTCTCCAGGTCTGACTCCAAACCAGTCACAAGTGGTGTCCCACAAGGCTTGGTCCTGGGGCCCCTACTGTTTGGCATATACTTTTCAGAAATACAGGCAAACACAGGAGGACTATGGCTAACCAAGTTCACCGAAGACTGCAAACTGGGAGCCATAACTGACTCTCCAGCTGACACGGACATCCTCCAAAAGGGACACCTGGTGTCAAAGTCATGGCCTCAAGCTAAATGCCAAAAAATGCATAGTCATCCCGTTTGGAAAGAACAAAACACTCACGAATTACCACATAGGTGGCAGCTCCCTTAATACAGAAGAGGTAATAAGAGATCTGGGGACCCAAGTAGATAGTAATCTCTCCTTTGACAATCATACTGCCAAAGTAGTTAGGAAATCCTTCTATGTGGCCCATCTAATTACTAAAGGGTTTGCATCTAGAAATAAAGAGGTTATAGTGCCCCTCTACTCGTCACTCATTAGACCCATCATAGAATACAATGCCCCATTTGGGATGTACCTCACAAGACACTTCCAACAGCTGGAAAGACCACAAGAGTACCTCACCAAGAGGATTACTGGTCTCAAATATATGTCCTATGCAGACCGACTGAAAAAACTCTGGCTGTACTCAGTGGCATATCGCTTACTCAGAGGTGATCTCTGCCTGACTTACAAAGCCATGTCCAACTCAGAATTGATGGACATGCTCCACCTAAAGAAATCTGAGTCACTGTGAGTCACGTGCTCTAGTGAGCTAAACCTAGCCACAATAATAAATCGAACATGCTGGAGGGATAGATTCCTGTCACAGATACTCCCCATGCTTTGGAACAAGATTCCAAATTACATCAGGCAGAGCCCCTCACTAACACACTTCAAGAGAAACCTTGATGAGTGGATGGTAACAGAAAATACACCCCTGGGATCACTTCATTGGCTCTGCTTGACAGAGGATCAGTTAATTAATCAATGGGGCGGCGAAAGCCGACATACTCTGGCTAGGCTTATAAATGCCCTTGGGCAGATAGCCTAATACCTACCTATGAACCTAAATATCCTCTTTTTTTCTGTTGATAATAGGTATGCCATGATAACTATTTTTTGGGGGGTAGCTCTTAAAGGTATACACTTTGTAAGTCATTATCTCATAATAAAAAATAGTAACAGATGCAGGACCGAAAGGAAAAACTGATAAACAAACGGTTCAGGCAGCAGCAGGTGTCAGCCAGTAGAAAGCTTTATTTTTTTTTTAATTCACCACAAGCACTTTCACCCTGACAACAATACAGGGCTTTTTCAAGTGTAAATGCAAGCATAAAATCAGGTCTGTAAGTACTCCCATTCATGAAAAAGGTGCCACTTTGGACAATTACGCAAAAAGTAGAATACAATTCAGAAAAGGTAACTGTATGACTAGGGGTATAGTATATTTAGCTTTATGTAAGGACTGCCCAGCATTTTATGTTGGAAAGTCTGAAAGGGCACTAAAAATGCGGATTTATGAACACACTTACAACGTTAAAAAGAAAAATTTGAATAGTGCACTATATAGGCACCTGCATACAGAACCCAGTCATGTAGGGTTTCTTTTTGGGATTTTGGAACAGGTATGTGTGGACCCTAGAGGGGCGATTGGGAGAATTGGTTAGGCTGCAGGGAAACCTTTTGGCAGTTGAAACTGAATGCATCCCAACCCCCAGGGCTAAACGATCATATTTCAATTAAGCCCTTTTTAAAGAAGAAAAGTGAAAAATTGTAATAAATTAAATTTTTACACATCTTTTGTAGTTTATGTTGTGAAAAGCTTTTTATGCTTAACAATGTATGATTAAATATTTGTAATGAATTTATAACACGTTACTTAATGTATAGGGACGATTGTAAAATGTGCTTTTGATTACATCTACCTGTGGGTTGTTGTGTAATATTTGTTATGTTTTTAGAGTGCCTCTTTAAAATTTTTTGGCGCCTTTTTCATGAATGGGAGTACTTATAGACCCGATTTTATGCTTGCAAATATTTACACTTGAAAAAGCCCTGTATTGCTGTCAGGGTGAAAGTGCTTGTGGTGAATTTTTAAACAAATAAACCTTTGTACTGGCTGACACCTGCTGCTGCCTTTGTACTGGCTGACACCTGCTGCTGCCTTTGTACTGGCCGACACCTGCTGCTGCCTTTGTACTGGCTGACACCTGCTGCTGCCTTTGTACTGGCCGACACCTGCTGCTGCCTTTGTACTGGCTGACACCTGCTGCTGCCTTTGTACTGGCCGACACCTGCTGCTGTCTTTGTACTGGCCGACACCTGCTGCTGCCTTTGTACTGGCTGACACCTGCTGCTGCCTTTGTACTGGCTGACACCTGCTGCTGCCTTTGTACTGGCTGACACCTGCTGCTGCCTTTGTACTGGCCGACACCTGCTGCTGCCTTTGTACTGGCTGACACCTGCTGCTGCCTTTGTACTGGCCGACGCCTGCTGCTGCCTTTGTACTGGCCGACACCTGCTGCTGCCTGCACCGTTTGTTTGATTATTGTTATCTCATAATGTTGGTATTTAAATGGCAGGTGCAGAAACAGAATCAAAGGATGTGCTTAATTCAATGAGAATGTATGTACTGCACATTAAAGTGCAAATGGCGAGACTGTGCAACATGTTTCTTTTATTTATGAGAGCACAGATTTATGCCATCATGTCAACCTCCTGAATGTCAGATGCCATAGAACAAACCTCCTTAATGATGACTGCCATAGCACCAATAGTTAGAAGGTTGAAAAATAAAATAAAAGAAAAAAATTGCTTTTGCAGGAGGCAAGTCCCCCTGCACCTCCCATACACCCTGCTAATTATATATATTTACTCCAATATACCCCCAATCCCTGCTGTAGTGCGACCACACAATATAGGCCCCCAGTTATTAACACATGTTGACATTTCTGACATCGACCTATGGGGGGTTACTGTTCTAGCAGTTCACATGTACATCCGTCATCTTATTATCATGAACCTGTAAGCACACACATCAGCATAATGCAGCTATGATAGTGGACTCTCTCTCTAATCATTGTATTTCTTACCTGCACATTATGGATTTTGAAGCAATCCACTGGCATGGTGAAAACCAGTTTCAAAAGGTAATGGAAAAATATTAAAGCTTTATGCAGTCTGCGTAATGCCTTCATTTTTGATTTATCAATGTTTATTATGCTGCTACTCTCACCACAATATATGGACACATAGTTATAGCAAAACGCAGCACACACAAACAAGCTCTAAAAGCATATCAGTTATTTGATTCACTGTGGAACTTACAATGTTATGGTCCAGTCCCCAGGTTTCATCATCTGCATTCTCTGCTGGCTGCTAAGTATCTACACTTTTATATGTAAATCAGTGATATAACATGGGGGTTCTATTCACAAAAATGTACATCACTAATTTAAAACACGTATTGCTGCCAGATTCCTCAGTGTACACAGCAGGTACAATAAAGGAAACTGCTTTCATCCTTTCATTCTTTCTTTAAGTATAACCAGCTCTTCATCCACTCCATGTTACCCTTCCAAAGTGTACATTAATCTGTATTTAGTACCAGTGGGAAAGAGTAGTTCCTTAGCATTTTACTCCTAATTTTAAACAGCAGGAAGTACTCACTACCGTAATTAATAATAGGGCTAATGAGCTGTGATAGCTGTTCTTTTGTTATTGAAAATGAATCAAATATCTATTAGTAGAATGACTTTTGAGCATAGTCTTCGCTCCTGACTACACCTAAGAAGAAATGGGTTCAGTTAATGGCCCTTCTATTGAAGGATCCAGAGAGGAGGGGGTGGGACAGAGATGCAGACGACCGACTCATCCATCCTGAGGGAGACTGTTGAAAGAGCCTCACCAGAGGACTGCTGTTTGGGAGTAAGCCATGAATGTTGTTTCTGCACTAGGAAATTGAGGGAGTGTAAATCTGCCAAAGAATGCACAGCACTGCAGCTATTGGCTCAAGAATTGTGCAAGTGTGTGCCATGAACTGACCTCAGAATAGAGGGCAATGAATGCACCATTTTTCTCGCAGTAGAGCTGTGTACTACGAACATTTAAAAACTTTGCTAAATCTTAGTGGATGACTGCCATAGTCTATATATATATATATATATATATATATATATATATATATATATATATATATATATATATATATATATATATATATATATATGTTGTTGTTGTTGTCTTTCGGCTTTTCCCAGTTAGGGGTCGCCACAGCAGAACTCCGGTCCGCTAATGATTGGTAGTTGATTTTCACGAACGTTGAGGTGCCAGCTCAACGTTCAACCTTCAACAAAGGCACGCCCATTTACGCATGTCTTTCGAATGCCCACTTAACCATGCAGAGGACATGCAGACTCCACACAGAAGGCACTCCCCACACTCCAGCTGAGAATCGAACGGGAGAACCTCTTGCTACTTGGGTCGATTGATCATATCATCGACCCACTTCCACAAAAAGTCACAATGCCGAATTCTGATATTGTCAAATTATATCCCAAATTCGACCTTAGAACAAGTGTTAACATAGGTCGAGATAGGGGCAAGATTTGTACTTCGACAATGTTGAAGTTCGACATTGTTACCGTTTGACACTCCAGACTTTGTTGATAGTAAACAAAATGAAAGAAAATTCACCGAGCTAGCACACTGAGAACGTTTATTAATAGACAAAACAGAAAACAGAAAATGGTGAGCGCTTTCACAACATAAAGTTGCTTCATCAGACAACAGTAAAAGGCTTACACTCTATTTAAATAGTCAAATATCCATTACTCAATTAACTAATTAGGGTTAGCAAGCTGTACACAATCAAATTCAAGAGAAGCTTACCACAGTGAATCCTACAATAAAGATGCACTATGCATATAATGTTACACACAAAGTTACTAAGCATATATAACCACACTATATACAGTGTAAAAAAACATGCACATACATATATAAGATAAAACAACGACAGTAAGACATATAAAAAAACTACTAAAAACATCTAAAATATCTTCTAAAAGATCTAAAAATCAGTGCATGAGTGGTTGAGCCTTCAAAAAGGGAACCAAAGTAGTGGCAGCATTCAACCCAGGAAACTTCTCAGCGTTAAGCTTCAGTATCCATTTTTGCTCATGCCCCTCTGTAATATTTTCTATGTCACCACCTCTAGGGTTCGTATAAATATGTTGCAAAACCAAAAATTTAAAAGAATGTGAACGATCATTAGACATAACGTGACAGGCCAGAGCACTGGATTGTTTACAGTTGGTAATGTCTCTCACATGTTCTAAAATACGATCTTTCAACATTCTATTCGTTTTACCTACATAATAAGCATGGCATTGTTGACAAAAACAAAAATAAACAACATCAGTGGTTCTACAATCTGAATATTGATTAGAATGTAACGGAAAATGCCTGGTAGGATTCACATAATTATTTTTGTTATAAACAAACTGACAAGCACTACAGTTCCTACATGGAAAAGTTCCACGGCGAACAGAGTGAGTTAACTTTTTGCGTGTTTCCCCATGGCAAAGGTGTTGTTTAAGTGACTTGCTATTCTTAAAACTGAAATGTGGAATCAGTCCAACCTTGTCTACAAGGCCAGGAACTTCTTGTAAAAGGCACCAGTATTTCTTAACAACATCCACATATTGATTAATGTTGCTAGAAAACTGGAGAACCACTCTAAAGTCATTCTCAGCTGTGGCACTGTGTGTTGCATCTGCGATCGCTCTGTTGTGATTATAATAAGGTTTGCACCTAGTATCTCTAAGCTTCCAGGCATCAGATATTGCATTATCAATGTCTGCACTAGAATATCCTCTAGCCAGAAACTCAATTTTCAAGTTATTCAATGCAGCTACTGCATCATTGTCATTACTATGTAGCCTGAGTGTCCTAAAATCTTGCCCTCTTAACACATTCCTAGGAATGTGTCTAGGGTGCATACTAGATTTATGCAGCAATGTGTTCTTTCTAGTTGGTTTATGGTATATAGTACTGCGGAGATGATTCAAATCAGATTTACTGATTTTGACATCAAGAAAACTTATGTCAGTGGCCGAACTCTGGTGTGTAAACCTTAAAAAATCAGTTGTTGAATGCAAATAATCCAAAAATTGGTCTAGATCAGAGCCGGAGCCCTTCCATAACATAAAAGCGTCATCTACAAACCTAACATACCACAGTATTTGTCCAAAGAAAGGATTAGTGGCAGACAAATTGTTTTGCTCTTCCCAACTGACCAGTGCTAAGTTGGCGTAGCTATTGGCACAAGCAGTGCCCATTGCCACGCCAACTTTTTGCAGGAAAAACTGTTCTTGAAACATAACAATATTATTTTCTAAAATTATTTCTAATAGGGTGCAGATTAACTGTATCTTATTGTTAGTCAAAAGTTTGTGCACAGTAAGAAAATATCTAATACTATCAACACCCCAAACATTTGGTATACTGGTAAACAGAGATTCTATATCCATGGTCACAAGAACAAATTCCTCATCTCTATCTATCGTCTCCATCCTATTATGTAGCCGCTGTAAGAACATCTTAGTGTCCTTTAAAATTGTATAACAGCTGTCCAGAAAACCATGTAAAGTCCCTTCTACATATATGGAGAGGGGCTCAGTACACCAGCCACTACCTGAAACAATAGGTCTCATAGGTGGAAATAACAAGTCCTTGTGAATTTTAGGTAGACCATACATCCTGGGAGCAACAGGCTTATGAACATCGAAATACTTAAAAAGTGAATCATCAATCAAATTAGTTATTAACAAGTCAAAAATTAGAAAAGAAACTTTATCTATGATGGCATTCACCATAGACTTAGAAATACGTTGATATGTGGTAGTATCAAGTAACAGTTTCTCCATTTGTGTAACATATAAATCTTTATCTAAAACAACAATGCCGCCTCCTTTGTCAGCCTGTTTAATGATCAATGAATGTAGGCTTTTTAAATCTTGCAAAGCTCTGTACTCTCCAGTAGTCAGATTATAAAATGACATGTTACAAACAGATAGAGCATTCAGCTCCCTAAAAGCAATCTCACATGCATCAATAAAACGTTGAATACCTATGGGTGTAGCTGGAATAAAAGTACTAGGTTGTCTATACATACAGGCTTGGTTATATATATATTGGTGTTGCCTGCAGAAAAAATACATTTTAGAGAGAGATTCCTACCCAAAAGTCTTAAATATTTTAACATTTCTGCAGGATCAGCCCTCCTGGCAGGAATAAATGATAGACCTTTGTTAAGTAAACTGAGCTGTTCCATAGTTAAGTTAAAAGAAGAAATATTGAAGACTAAACCTGGGTCTATAGACGTCTCTTCTTGGATTGCTGGGCAGCTCCATCCATTATAGGAGCCCTGGGTGCTTTGTTGTTGTAGGTTAGACTTTTGGAGCGAGTCCTGAATGGCAGCGCTGCCTTCAGTGAGAAATCGCCCTTCTTTGAGCTGTCTAAAAAAACACTAGTATCTTTCTTACTAGCAGGTGATGGAATAACATTTCCAGCTGGTATACATGAAATGCTGGATGTATACGACGTAACCGTCAATGCATACGAAGGTGTGATAGTGTTAAGAGTCTGATCTCCAGCTATAGGAGTTGCAAAGTTGTCCAAAGCAGTAGAGGAAGCTTGTACATTCAAGGCGACATGCTGAGCGTTCGTAGGCATGGACGCCATAACTGGCCGATCAGCCGGAATACCGGAAGTAAGGCCGGAAGCGCTAGCTGCACTGTCAAATGCTTGAATGGTATTCGGAGCAAAATTCAAAGTGCTGTTGCCTTGATTAGGTCTATTAGTAGCTTCTTTGGGCCAAGAAAACACATTATTCTTGGCAAAATCAGCTTTGTCTCTATTGAGTTTGGATAGTTTAACAGTCTGCAATCTCTTTTCGTATGCTATGATGTTATCTTGTAATTGACTCATTTTGTTCAGGGTTATGTCACATGAAAAGCTGTCTGTAATCTTAGATTCTAGGTCAATGATCTGTGACTTCAGATCTACTTCTATAGGTAGAAAAAATTCCAGTAAGAGTTCCATATACTTGGAACTAAATTGCAAGTTCAATTCTTGCCACTTACGAAGTAAAACTGGATATGCATCCCCATAAGTGGGCATATTCAATATTCTCAGTCCACGTGGAATGATCCTGGCTTCCAAAGAAGCTTGCAAATGCAGTCGCTGCCATTGTAACCTTTTATATTTGTACATCAAGTTCTCTAAGCTTTTATATTGTTGAAAAAATTCAGGTAGACGTTGATTTGTAGAGAAAGTGTCATTCACATCAGCATTTGTCTCCAAATTCAGTAATGGATTAACTGGAATATCCAAAATCCTTAGAAAATGATGATGCTGTCCACTCATGGACTGTTCAGTTGTAGTATCCTCCATTAGACTGTGTGCCCCTTGACCGAATAAAAGAAAATAGTATAAAAATCAAAAACAGTCGTAGGTAAAAGCAAGGTGCAAAAAGGAGCCCAAACAAAATCAAAGAAAATGCACCGAGCTAGCACACTGAGAACATTTATTAATAGACAAAACAGAAAATGGTGAGGGCTTTCACAACATAAAGTTGCTTCATCAGACAACAGTAAAAGGCTTACACTCTATTTAAATAGTCAAATATCCATTACTCAATTGAGTTTCTGGCTAGAGGATATTCTAGTGCAGACATTGATAATGCAATATCTGATGCCTGGAAGCTTAGAGATACTAGGTGCAAACCTTATTATAATCACAACAGAGCGATTGCAGATGCAACACACAGTGCCACAGCTGAGAATGACTTTAGTGTGGTTCTCCAGTTTTCTAGCAACATTAATCAATATGTGGATGTTGTTAAAAAATACTGGTACCTTTTACAAGAAGTTCCTGGCCTTGTAGACAAGGTTGGACTGCTTCCACATTTCAGTTTTAAGAATAGCAAGTCACTTAAACAACACCTTTACCATGGGGAAACACGCAAAAAGTTAACTCACTCTGTTCGCCGTGGAACTTTTCCATGTAGGAACTGTAGTGCTTGTCAGTTTGTTTATAACAAAAATAATTATGTGCATCCTACCAGGCATTTTTCGTTACATTCTAATCAATATTCAGATTGTAGAACCACTGATGTTGTTTATTTTTGTTTTTGTCAACAATGCCATGTTTATTATGTAGGCAAAACGAATAGAATGTTGAAAGATCGTATTTTAGAACATGTGAGAGACATTACCAACTGTAAACAATCCAGTGCTCTGGCCTGTCACGTTATGTCTAATGATCGTTCACATTCTTTTAAATTTTTGGTTTTGCAACATATTTATATGAACCCTAGAGGTGGTGACATAGAAAATATTACAGAGGGGCATGAGCAAAAATGGATACTGAAGCTTAACGCTGAGAAGTTTCCTAGGTTGAATGCTGCCACTACTTTGGTTCCCTTTTTGAAGGCTCGACCACTCATGCACTGATTTTTAGATCTTTTAGAAGATATTTTAGATGTTTTTAGTAGTTTTTTTATATGTCTTACTGTCGTTGTTTTATCTTATATATGTATGTGCATGTTTTTTTACACTGTATATAGTGTGGTTATATATGCTTAGTAACTTTGTGTGTAACATTATATGCATAGTGCATCTTTATTGTAGGATTCACTGTGGTAAGCTTCTCTTGAATTTGATTGTGTACAGCTTGCTAACCCTAATTAGTTAATTGAGTAATGGATATTTGACTATTTAAATAGAGTGTAAGCCTTTTACTGTTGTCTGATGAAGCAACTTTATGTTGTGAAAGCGCTCACCATTTTCTGTTTTCTGTTTTGTCTATTAATAAATGTTCTCAGTGTGCTAGCTCAGTGCATTTTCTTTCATGTTGTTTGGGCTCCTTTTTGCACCTTGCTTTTACCTACGACCGTTTTTGTTTTTTATACTATTTGTTGATAGTAAACCTATATATATATATATATATATATATATATATATATATATATATATACACACACACACACACACACACACACACACACACACACACACACACACACACACACACACACACACAATATGATAATAGTTTGATAATAGCTTGATTTCCTCCCTGATGTCCATGAAAAGGAATCACATATGGGCTTGATGGATGCACAAGGGATAACAGCCAAATTAGCTATGTAAAAAGAGCCAATTTTGTCATTTCCCTGGACCCCAAATGCCCTTCTCATTCTGTAACCAGCAACTACACCTACACTTACTTTAGACTGCTGTAGGGTTATGATGTTTGTATAATGCAAACATGATTCTTAACTTGCAACAGCTAATGAAGCAAGGTGAAACCTCAGTGAGGTTTTCTATTTTTATATATTTCAGTGGGAATTTATGCTCAGGGACATAGGTTGAGAATTTCTTTGAACTTATCCACTATCATTAGCATGCCTTCTGCGAGGCATCTGGTTGCGAAATATTATAGTTGCACAGATCAGTTATATCCCCAAAGGGACTTTGAAAGAGTATATTCAAAAATAAAGATAAATAATACTGACATCTCACCTGACCCACATTACCTTGCATGAGTGATGCCTGAAAGATAGCACTTTTTAGTGTCATGACCCATGAATCCAAAATAAATTATATAATCTTCTTTCCTCAGTTTATTATAAAGGGAGTAGCTGTCACATGTCAGATATGGGCTCCTTTTCCATCACCCAGGAACTTTATTTATTTTTTATTTTGTCCACACCTGCTGCCAATCAGATGTCCATAACTGGTATTCCCACCTCCCTGATATCCTCTTACCTTCTCTGGCTTAACTTCCCCTTGACTAGAGGTCTATCACATTGTCCATGCTTTGGGAGATTGGGTTAATTTAATAAAGGCTTGGAGGAGGCTGATAGGGTTGATGATTTATCTGATCTTAGGGTCATTTTCATGGTGACAGGGGCTTTTCTTTTTAAGCCCTATCTCTCACAGACATTCTAGGCTACTTCACAAAAAGCTGCATGTAATGATGTCATGAAGAAAATATCCCCATCTCCACAGTGATGTCTTCCTAAATGCCTGTGTCAGTGGTATCATCATTACTGCTTATGGCTCACTACTATTTACCCCATGACACTTCGGCACCTCTCACCCCATTGGAGAGGTGAGCACGCTCTAGAAATCATTCCTCTTCCACTTCATTCCAGCTCCAGTAGGTGTTTGAGTCGTTTAATACAGGCCACCTAGTTCATAGTCAGGGATTTATCTTTTTTGTCAATAGAGCTGCCAATGAAGTTTACTTCTGATGTGCAAAATCACATTCTGTGCAAGAAGTAAATGTGTCTTTACATTAGTTCTAAACACAGAGCTATAAAATAGAATTTGGAAACTGCACTTAAAATTTTGAAGGCTATCCAGTTTATGAGCATGCATCAGGTTTGCATACATAGTATCATGACCTAGTCATCCAAGCTTTGGTAATACCTTTATAATATACCCAGCTCAGAAAATATTGTAATTCTATTTCCAGCACAAGACACAAATGAATGCTGTTAAGTGCCTGCAAACATGTCCTTGTTCATCTGAATAAGGGTTAAGATGCTGAGCTGTCAAACTGAAGACTTGGAACAGAATCCCATCAGTTCCAAACTGTATGACGTGTAAGATTAAGTAAACCATTTATCTTCTTTGTGCGTTTTTGGTTTCCTAGAGAAAGGAATGTTTATTCTACACCTAACAAGACTATTTAGTCAAAAAATGCTTGAACTAAACAATCAATAAGTAAATAAATAAATTAAGAGAATAACTAATTCACTTGTTTTTACAAAACAGAATGTTTTTACAGAATGTTTCTTTACAGGAGAAAAAATGCAAGTATAGAGTTTGTTGAGCTAAACCACCTTTCTGGGAAAAAAAATAGCATTTCTCTCATTTCTACATCTGATAAAGATTCTTAGACAACACCTCTTAAAAAGAAATAGTAGAATAATAAACAAGTTATGAAGAAGTGTTCAGTTTTGCCAATGTGGGGCTATAATAGCCTGCTTTCAATTTCCTGACCTCAACATGTCAAAAAAGAAATTTGATGCTTGTGTACTCTCACTATTATTACCAGCTCCACTGAGATGACTGTGGGGGACCTCTGAACTGGGTAATTTGCTGACATTTCCAATATTGCTATTTCAACTTTAGCACAATTCTTAGAACCTTCACTTCAAACTCAATCCAGGATCACAGTCTGTTTAAGTGACTGGTCACTGGCGCTATTAGGTCCTCCACCAGAAAGATGTCTGCTGCTGAACTAGGCACTCTCTGCAGGTCTCTTCGAAGATTCATATACCCTATTCCACATAATACTGGGACTGGTGTCAGTAGACATAATGGATACATTTGTCACTTCATTGGCAGGGGTCATACAATTGGTTCCCTGTGTTGATTGTGATAGGCTGAAATTCATGAATGAGAGTGAATTTTTTTCTATCCTCTTTGCTTAGTGTTAACATAGTTCTTGTAATAGTTGCATAAACTTTACTAGAAAAGACTCTCCTTGTGTTCTTCTACTCGAACAGTTGGTGCATGGCAGACTTTTCAAAGTACTTCCTACTTGGTCCTTGTTTGTGCCATACTGGAATACGTTTATTCTTTTCCAGGCTTTGGGAATTGCTTTCATCGGGGTGGAGAAACTTTCTAGCATTATTAATTCCTGCCCACAGTGAGGAAACAAGATATCTAATTCTTTTGGTTATCACTATGCATCTGCTTCCTATAAATATGTGCACAGCTTCTCATCGTCATCTTACAATTTTTACTTTTATCAGTACCTCTGACTCCTTTGACTCTGTGTATTTACGATTACTTATCTCTTTCTTTACCCTATAAACAGCTTGTGATATCCCCTTAAAATTTCCATGGTTAAACCTTTTGATCACTCTTTTTATGAGACTATTCCAATTTCAGTTTTGTAACACGTGCATGTCCAAAACGTTTGTACATTGTATCTCTTTTAGTTTGTGCCTAGTTTGTATTATCTTTGTGCTCATAGGATTATAGGAGCAACAGGCAAATGACCTAATAATTTCACTAACTTAATGCCGGCTTCTTTGTATATTTGGCAAATACTATTAAAAATTAACATTAAGACAGTGCATCTATAGAATTAGTCAGATATTATTTATCCAAACACACACAGCAATACATCCGTCAAAGGTCAGCACCACGTTTACCCTTATTGAGTTGGTTTTGGATAATAATTATTTCACCTTTAATCATATCATCTATCATTAGACCAGTGGAGTGGCTATTGGGGCTAAATTAGCCCCAGCCTACACAAACTGAGTTTTGAGTGTGTGGGAAACTGAAGTATTAGTTAAGTTGGAATGTTTCCCTAAAACAAAAATGTATAAATGCTTCATTGATATCATCTTTTTTATTTGTCAAGGATCTCGGAATGAACTTGACAACTTTTTAGCAGAAATTAATGGAATTACTGAGTTTTTTAATTTCACTGTGTCTAACAAAGGTAAACAGGTACAACTTTTAGATGGTAACCTTACCTTAGACAATATCAATCAAACATTAATTTCCAACATTTATAGAAAGAGAATGTTTAGAAACAATTGTTTAGAGTTCACAAGTCAACATCTTACATTTATGAAAATAAATATAGTAAAAGGCCAATATATTAGATTGTCCAGAATTATCTGCAATGAAATATATTTTACCAAAGAATGTGATATTCTTAAATAATTATTTTTAGAGAGACAATATCCAGAAGCATTTATCAATAAAATTAGTGATAAAGTAGTGTCATTTAGTGAGAATAAATATCCCTTCATTTTAACACATGGTTGAAAACGAATCAACACAAACTCAGGTTTCCTCTTCCTGTTAGTTCAGATATGACTGGTATTTGTAACATTTTGAACAACAACTGGCGAATCACATAGGGTAACAGGGAGTTATCCAAAGTTATTGGAGATCTTCTTCTTCTCTTTCGGCTGTTCCCGTTAGGGGTTGCCACAGAGGATCATCTGTTTCCATTTCTTCCTGTCCTCTGCATCTTGCTCTGTCACACCAACCACCTGCATGTCCTCTCTTACCACATCCATAAACATTATCTTAGGCCTTTCTCTTTTCCTCTTACCTGGCATCCTTTTCCCAATATACCCAGCATCTCTCCTCAGCACATGTCCAAACCAATGCAATCTCGCCTCTATGACTTTGTCTCCAAACCGTCCAACCTGAGCTGAACCTCTAATATACTGATTCCTAATCCTGTCCATCCTTGTCACACCCAGTGCAAATCTTAACATCTTTAACTCTGCCTCTTCCAGCTCTGACTCCTGCCTTTTTTCAATGCCACTGTCTCCAGCCCATACAACATAGCTGGTCTCACTACCCTCTTGTAGACCTTCCCTTTCACTCTTACTGGTACCTGTCTGTCACAAATCACTCCTGACACTCTTCTCCACCCATTCCACCCTGCCTGTACTCTCTTCTTCACCTCTCTTCCACACTCAACATTACTCTGAACTGTTGATCCCAAGTTCTTAAACTCATCCACCTTTGCCAGCTCTACTCCGTGCATCCTCACCATTCCTCTAACCTCCCTCTCATTCACACACATATATTCTGTCTTAGTCCTGCAGACCTCCATTCCTCTCCGCTCTAGAGCATATCTCCCCCTCTCCAGGGTCTCCTCAACCTGGTCCCTACTCTCACTCAGATCACAATGTCATCTGCAAACATCATGTTATTGGAGATAATCTTCTTATTTGTTATAAAAGAATCAAATGTTTTAAACAACTTTTTGAAATGTGAGATAAATTATTTAAGGCTAGGACTGTAAAACATAAAGGTATGTATAAATGTAATAAGTTTAGGTATTGTATTGACATTTTATGTTACAATGAATTTTTTCTTGTGCAGGGTAATTTTACTATTGAAGAAGGGTTTGTCCCAAAAGCGCTAACACAGTTTTTTACATACTTTTATTAAAAGTTTGTGGCGGTCAGTTGTACTCTGCCCTTTATTTCTTTTATCACTGTTAATTGCTTGGAAGAAAAGTATCCTTAGAAGGGAGAGTTTTTCATTTATTTGTTGTTACTATTAAAATGAAAAAGTTTTTTAATTGCTAATCGAAGAACAGTAGATTTAGGTATTTGCATTGTATGCTAAAGTTTTTATATTGGTAAAACCACCAGAAAACTGACCAAATGCATTAGTGAACATAAGAGGGCTGTTAAAAATAAAGATGTTAAAAATGCCCTAGCAAGACACAGTATTGTATGTAAAAGTTTTAAAGGCTTCAATTTCCTTGTATTAGATCAAGTTATTGATTTTATTGGTGATGTTAACTCCTGTTTAGAGTATAAAGAACTGAGATGGCAGCTATTTTTAACTGGGGACAGACCGCCTGACATAAACGATCACCTTAACATAAAATGTGTTTTAAAGTGGTGTCATTAAGGAAATGATGTCACTGCCAAATCACAAAAAAAAGATTGTCTACATTGTATCACATCCTGCTATTTAAATTTGTGGGATTTTTACTTTGTATATTCTGAAGAAGTTCCGTTTGTATTATAAAAGGAACAGAAGTGCTAAAGGTTCATTGCTGGTGAAGTTATTCCTAATTCCTCTTTGTCATTTTAGTTATACAGTTTCAGTGTTTTTTATGGCATAGTTCAGGAGTTTTATTAGTTAGAGAATGACAATTTTTATAAGAAGTAGACCAAAAATATGAAGCAAAAATCAGGACAGTTGAGAGGTATGGTATGAGGGCGTTTTATCAAAAATATACACTTTAGAAAAGTAAATTAATTTGGAGGAATTGCCAAAACTGAAGAGTTTTGTTGACTTGTTTGTGGTACATTTACTTTTACCCTGTCACTCAGAAAATTGTTGAAGTTTGAGTAAATTGCTAAGGATTACATTCACTTAATAATGCCAGACATCAAAGTTTCATATTTACTGTTCTGAAAATTCATGTTGATGCAGAACCTAATGCTTATTCATTTTTTTAAGAGAAGTAGATTGATATGTAAACATGTCCTTGATTTTGTTTGTTTATACTCCCACCATTTATTCTTGGCTTTGTCCAGAATTATTGATCAAAGAAATTCAGAAGTATACTTTCTGATCATTTCTAATACACTGGTATAACATGCTCAAAGAAAATATTTCCCAAAATAGCTCTTGAATAGGAAAGAGATTATTTTCCAGATATCAGGGCAACATCATTCTTGTTTTCTGAGTCATAGTCAGCAATTACCTTTTGGCCAAGGTTCAGAACTTTATTCATATTCATTTACTATCAATTTTCAAGGTGGTGGGTTGGCAGACTTTAAGGATTCCCTGCAGGATGCACTGTCGGAGATGCTAGGTGGGGAGATTGGTGTGAAGAGGGATATGATTTTTCTGAACTATGATACAGAATCAGAATGGCCTAGAAATGATAAGGCCTTGCTGTATCTAATTATGGTGGCTGAAAAAAAAAGAAATTACTAGAAAACAGAAATCAAAATCTAAACCAGCTACATTTGAAGTAGAGAATATAGTAACAGAGATTAAACAACTGGAATGAAGATCTTTAGAAAACAGTAGGATCAAACTACATAGGAAAATGGGAATTATGGGAACAATACATAAAGGGGAGGAGTGAGGTTTAAAAAAAGGCGGGACTTAAATGAGCTATGTAATGTTTGACTGAAAATGATTGGGTAGATTATAAGTGATGTATGATGTTTGCACTGGGAGTATGTTAATATGGTTTGTGATGTAAAATGCTTGCAACTAAGATTGTGGTGGTGTGGTTTGTTTTCATTTATATAAATGTATGATTGCTTATGTCATAAGTGATAGTAATAAAGATGTTTCTTGTTAAAAAGGGGCAGGATTTGATTATTTTTTGTAATGTTGCTTTAGGTTATATGATATATTATTTTGTTAATGCAGTTTAAATACTTTTATATAACTGTAAAATTGCCTATGTCACAAGTGATAATTTTTTAAAGGTATGTTTAAAGAGAAAAAGGGAAGTATTATCTGAAGAGTTGGTATAAAACTTTCAAAAAGTAGGAGTCATTAGGTTAGATATGCTGCCTCAGAAATCCTGGTTTTCTAAATTATTTCCCATGTAGAGGTTACTTTTTTATGGAATCTAAATGTTGTCCCTGTATCTTCTGATTTTTGATTTGTTCTTCTGTTTTCCTCTCACATTCCAAAGGGAACTTCACTATGTAAACTGGTGAATCTCTAAATTGCCCTTAGCTGTGTGCATGCATATGTATGTGTGTGTGTGTGTGTGTGTGTGTGTGTGTGTGTGTGTGTGTGTGTGTGTGTGTGTGTGACACAGAGAGAAAGAGAGAGAAACAGAGAGATAGAGAGCCTGTATGCCATGCAACGGATTGGTGTCCTATCCAGGATAATTTGTCTGTTTTATGACCATTGCTTGACAGGATAGGCTCTGGATATCTCACTACTCCTAACTTCCTTTGGCTATTTTAATTGTCTTCTTATGGCCAGAATTATGTAGAATTGTATCAGATACCACAGTATTCCTATGACACATAACTATAAGTACTGATTATTTTTTAACTGTAAGTATTTGTTCTTAATATCAAGTTGCAATCATAACATGCCCTAGTATTTCAGAACTACTTCCCTTATTTTTGACTATCATTGAGAAGTTTTTGACCATAGAATCCTGTGCTCCTTACTGTGATTAATGTTTGCCATTTTACCCCTACCATTCTTCATTACCTTATTAATCCATTTCAGGTTTGTGTAATATCACACGAATAACTGATTTTACTATTCAAAGAATTGTTTCTGAAGCTATTCCTGCCATTCAGATATTTAAAGGTTGGCATATTTTATTGAAAAATGTTTTAAGGAAAAAGTAATTGTGTTTTTGCCATGCTAGTTATGTTTTATAGCTGCTGGGACAATACTTGTGTTTTTGGTATGCTATTATATTTTACAGATGGAGGCAGTATAACCATATAAATAAGGAAGTGGGTGTTGGTATTGGAGACATATTATCAACCCACCTGGAAACTATTTTCTTTGTGCTTGTGTGCAAAATAATCTTTGTCGGGTTTAAGTAATAGTTGTTAAGATTGCACCTGAAGGGACTGGGATTTATCTGAGATGAGTAGAATCCCAGGGAGCCAATGACAGTAACTTTGATCTACAGCTGAAAAGTGTAAAACTTATTTGGGTGTGGCAGGTGTTTGCTATTACCCAAAACAGAATTATAAATCTACTATACATTATTATGTCCAATCACCGTTATATATTATTTGTAAATATTTAAAAAACCATACTGTCACATGTTTGCAACAGCAGTGTGATCTATTTGTTTATTTATTTATTTTGTTAACCAGGTATGTGAACTGCTGTACTATTATAAGCCACAAACTAGGCTATATAGGCAGAAGCAGCATGGGTAATTTGATTATTACAGTAAGCGAAATTACAGTATTTACATATAGTAGAGCAAAAGCTTTCATGAGTGTATGGAATTACATGGATTCACTAATGTTTTTTGTGTAATGTATATATTGCGTGTTTCTATATACAATAGCTACAAAAAGCAGTGTTACACTGAGGAAAACATCATATGTGTTGCATAATGCAGTGTATATGACTCATTATTCAATTTAGTAAAGAAAGGAAAATGTGGCACTATGTTTGATTCTGTTATTATAAGATTTGCACTTAAATATTTATTTATTTGTTTATTTATGTATTGGCATCTGTTTGCCAGGATAGTCCACTGGGCCATAAAGAGGCCATTTTCAGTGGAGGCCCAAGGGGGGGTGGGGGGGCTCCATAAAATTTAGAATAGTTAACAGAATTAACACTTTAAAAAAGTTACACAAAAATGTAACATTATCTTGGAATTTAACTATATAAGATTTGCATAAAAAAATAAAAGCACAGGAAAAACATTAGCAATGCATTCTTAAGCTTAAAAAGAAGTCACAAAATAGTATAATGAGCAACAGTGTACATTACATGTGTAGCAAAGATATCTCTGAATATTTAATTGGTAAAGAAATTAGAAATATGAATATAACCAAGAGGAAGCTGTCAGTCATGTTATGAACGGAGGAGGTTTAGTACAAGTACAGAACCAGTTAGTAGGGAGGTGCTCACGCAAAAAGGTTTTGAAAGAAGCATGACTGAATGACACAAATTGCTACTGGAAAGGCATTCTAGGCTCTGGCTATGATACAAAAGTAAAGTAATTAGCCAGTAGGTAGCCTGGTCTTGTGGGTTTGCAAAACGTGCTGTTTTTTAGATCTAAGGGATCTGCTGGGAAAATAGTGGGTGAATAAAGTACTTAGAGCAGGACAAAGTAAGGGTTTGAAAATTATTTTGTGCGTTGTAGTTAATTGCAGATAGGTGAGATAGCGTGAAAGTTCAAGCCAGTTAAGTGAGCGTAGGGATGTGCAGTGGTGGGTAGAATGTATGGCATTTGTTGTGAACTTGGTGATGTTGTTATAGCATGTTTCAAGTTCAGTTTTTAGGGAGGATAGGTGGTTAGTAAGCAATGGGGCACTGATAGGAGAAGGAAGCAGATAAGTGGTAGAAAGTACTTGTTTAGTGGGAGGAGAAAGGAAATGTTTATGTCTGTACAGAATACCTAGATTTCGATGTGTTTTTTTATGTTGTTTTGTACGTGTATGTCATATTTTATGCTCTCGTCAATTATTACTCCTAGCAGTTTAGTGTGGCTAACTACTTCAATGTTTGTGTTACTCTGGGAAAGTATAGTGAACTGAGATTTGTTTATGGAAGTGTTTTTCTTAGGGGCAAATATAATAAGTTTGGTTTTTTTGGGATTAAGAGACAAATGGTTATTGTATAACCAGGTCTCTATGGACGTAAATGCTGATTAATTGATTTGTATTAGATCTGATGAAGTGTCTGCGGAGCATAAAATTGTACAGTCCTCAGCATATTGTAGGAGTGACCACTGACTGAATGAAGAGTGAAGGTGATTAATAAAGATACTGATGAGAAGTGGCCCTGATATTGAGCCTTGTGGAATGCCAGTAGAGGTGTGAAGATGGGGCAATAAAGAGTTTTGCCATCTAACTGCTTGTTGTCTGTCTGATAAGTAACTGGAAAACCAGCGAGGAGGGGGAGGTGATAGATCAGTATTTGAGAGCTGAGGAAGGACAACTGAGTGAGATACTGTATAAAAGACTTTTGAGAAGTCAAAAACTAGGCTGGATGCAATTTTTCCTGAGTCTTGAGCTGTATTGGCTGTGTTTATGAAGGGTATTAGGGCAGTTATAGAACTATTCTTGTTGACTTGGAGATAGGATTTGGTTAATAATGAGAAAATATGTCAGTGAGGTGAACATTTGTCAGGTTTTGGAAAAATTTTAGTTCCTTTGCCATTTGTATCTTGTCAGGGAACATGTGCTCTGAAGTTAAAGTTACTTTATAGAATGAAATTTCATTTGCAGAGAGTGTGTATGAGGGTGTCTGCAACAGTAACCCATCCTGATTATGACACCATAGCCCTTCTGTATTGCACACAGGATACTGTGTATGTACACAAAATACACAAACACACCACTGTGCAGTTTGCATGTCTACCAGTTCAGAAATGGTAAGTCTTTTTGGGTTGCAGGAAAAAGATTAACCACTGAACAAAAGCCTATATGAACACTGTGAGGATATGTAGACTCCACACAGAAAACACACTAGCTGAGAGTACAACTGGAGAACCAAGTGCTGTGAGGTAACAGTGCTTACCTCTGTGTCAATGTGCCATCCACTTGTATTACTCTGCTCTTAAGTTCAGTTTTACTGATGTTTCACTATATGTGACAGGGATGCAGGTAGCAGGGTCATAAATATGTTAATAAAATGAAAATACAAGTTGAATCTCTGTGGTGGCATGTACTAAACAACAGATTTTTCTTCATGCCTTAAAGACTACTCACAGGCATTTTCTGGAACTTTCAGGTTCAAAGTGTAGTGAAGTGAAGACAGTTGGGGAGAGCACAGGGGTGGGCATATGTGGCATACCCTCAGTTCCTTCCAATGAAGCTCTGCAAGTTTGCACTAGAACTTTCAATGGGCGGAGCCTAAGGTTTTTTGATAAAATCTAATTATTTATTCACATTTCAAATAAATGTTCATATCTCCGGAACCATATGACAGATGCTGACTACATGGCTGAAGCTGTGGATTTACAATGCCAGCTGGATGAGAATTTAATATGCAATGAAAACAGTGGAATTAATATGACTAATAGTGATGAAGATCTATCCTTCGTAACAATTGATAGAGCTGAAATGACTGTATTAGAAGCTGAAGATTCTTCAGAGATGGCCAGCAAAGATATTCTTGTAATTGGAGATTCAGTTATTAGAGGACTGATACTTATATTTACAGAGATGATAATGAACATCGAGTAGTATTATGCTTGCCAGGAGTAAAAATAGAACATGTGAAACAAGCCTTGGAGTGCCTTAATGTAAGGAAGTATGGATCTGTTTTTATTCATGTTGGTACAAATGATGTCACCAACAAAGATTCTCTGACTGTTAGTCAGGAACTGACAGCCCTCCTAGATAGTATAGCTTGTAATGGTGTTAGGACATATTTTTCAGAAATCACCTACAGAAAGGATAGTCAGGTCACTGAATTAAAAGATTTTTTGGATAAACACCTACATGGAAAAATGTCTTGTTTTAAAAATGGAAATGTGTAGAGCATCCAAGCCTTCTTTCTGGCACACGTCTTCAGACAGGATGGTGTGCATTTGTCTAGATCAGGGAAGAGAATTTTTGCAGCAGATATTTTGCAATATTTGACAAACACTAGCCAGGATTTTTGCCAGGTCAAAAATTTAACAGTTCACAGATAGCAACATTTGATGCATCTCTGATGGTTGTTAATGCTAGGAGCATTAATAATAACTTTTTTTATTAGAAAATTTGCTATGTTCCTACATGATTAATGTTATAGTTTGTGAAACATGGTTAAAGAACAATGACTGGAAACCAGTTCTGTCAGGGTATAAATGTTTTTTCTATGACAGACATTCTAACAAAAATCAGGTGGAGGTGTTATGATAGGGATTAAAGATAGCTATGAGACTTGTGATTATTACATGTTCAATGATAACACCAATACTATAGACTATGTAACTTTGACAATAAAGACAACCCTGGAACATATAACAATTATTGGAGTGTACAGACCACCAAAATCAAGTGCAGATGACCTAGAGGAATTCATACATTTCTTACATGAAACACAGGAGGGAAGAATAATATTACCTGTGGACTTAAATTTACCAGAAACAGACTGGAATAATATTGATTCAACAATGTTAGTAAACAAATTATTCATAGAGTATATTCAGGAACAACAAATGCTTCAGATTGCAAAAAAAAAACTACCAGGGGACAGAATATACTAGATATTGTTTGTGTTCCAAAATAAATTACTGTAACTTCAAGTCAAGTTTTACTAACATTGATGTGCAGTGATCATGGGGTCATAAAGGTTAATTTGTTGCTAGATAATTCTGCCAAACTGAAATCTAAGCCAATTCACAGAAGGTTAATTATAGATTATAGGGAAGAAAAACAGCTACTATATAAAACTAACTGGAGTGAGGTGTTCAGTGGAAAAAACTGCAGATGGAATGTGGAAAGTTTTGAAAGATAAACTGAGTGCAAAAAGTAAAAAAAAAATGTTTAACATCAGGATCTAGGCACGCAACATCAGGGGTATATTTCCATAAGAACAAGATACCTGATTAAGGTGAGAGACAAAAATATAAGAAATGGAAGAGAGGACAAACTACAACTTTGAAAACTGAAATAAATGAGCTGGACAAACAGATTAAGCATAGTGTTAGACAAGATCAAGAAAAATTTGAAGAAAAAATATATAACGATATTGAGCATATTAGGAAACCTTTTTATAGATACATAAGATGTGGAAGGAGTAAAGATACACAAACTGATAAACTGTTTGCGGATTATAAAATTTATTCTCAGACACAACAGATTATAGATATATTTACAAAATCTTATGCAAAACAGTTTGGCTCCACAAAAGGGGTGATAAGTTGTCCTAGTGACATCCGGGTAACCCCAGATACCAGAATCAAATTAGATTATATTGAAAAAGAACTGTGCAAACTGGATCCAAACAAAGTGCAGGGAGGAGACGGAATAAGAAACAATGACCTGAGAACACTTAAGGAAGAACTTACACTGCCATTACATCTATTATTCACTAGGTCATATAAATATGGGGAGATTCCTCAAGATTGTAGACATGCACTTATTAAACCTGTCTTTAAGGGAAAGGGGAGTAGGACAAACCCAGAATCATATAGACCCTTAAGTCTACTTTCATGTTGTGGAAAAATAATGGAGAAGGTAATACTGGATAAGTTATTGTCAGAACTGGATAAGTTGGGACTTGAAACCATATATGAGAAATAGGAAATACACCCCGGGGATCACTTCTGTGTCTCTGCTGGACAGTGGCACAGGAAAATAACTTTCTTGGGTGGCGTAAGCTATGGAACATTGCTGGCTAGGCTTATGTAGGCCCTTGGGCCAATAGCCTAGTACCTGCCTATGAACCTATGAACCTATATGTTGAAAGTAGATCTATTACCACCTGTAACATGATGTTCTATAAAAATATAATAACAGCTATGAATGAAAAATTGTGCTGTGATGTGATTTATATAGATTTAACTTCAGCATTTGACAGGGTCATGCACAAAACACTGATCAATAAATTAGTGCAACTAGATATTGATGTACTGTTGATAAGATGGATAGCTGCATGGCTTACAAATAGGACATGGCAAGTATCACACACCAACTGGACAAGTGAAATCCTTGGTTACAGTCAAGGTGTCCCACAGGGCTCTGTACTAGACCCTTATTTGTTTAGATTGTATCTTTCAGACCTTACTTTTTCATCTGAGGTGTTCTACAGTATATGCTGATGACCTGAAATTGGGTAAACTGATTACAAGTGTTACAGATAAGGCATGTCTGCAAAATAATGTGACTAAATTGACCATTTGGGCACAGGTTAATAATATGTTGACAAATACATCAAAAACTAAGCATTTGAGATTTGGGAAACATAAACTGAAAGGTGAATATTTAATACAGCACACAGAGATTGAAACTGTAGATTCATTTAGGGACATGGGTATATGGGTAGATTCAGCTTTGAGTTTTTCTAATCATATCAACCAATTGACTAATGATAGTTATAGAACTATAGGTTGTATAAAAAGATTTATAAAGTCTAGGAAATCAAACATAATGAGGTCATTGTTTGTTAGTTACATTAGACCCAAACTTGAGTAAGGAATAACAATATGGAAACCTTATAGGAAAACAAGCATGAATAAACTGGAAAGAGTACAGTGGAAATATACTAAGAGCATCCATGGATGTGAAAATCCAAGTTATTATGAAAAACTAAAATATCTGAACTTGTACAGTGTCTCTTACAGATATCTAAGAGGAGATCTTATTCAGGTATATAGGGCATTTAGGGACAACTACCTCTGGGAATGTTTGGGGTTAACACTAGTACTAGAGAATCATCAGATAACCTATGTAGAAGATTATATAGGAATGAGAAGTGCACTAATTGGTTCTCTGACAAAGTAGCTGATGCTTGGAACAGATTACCAAATTACATTAAAGCAAGTGCTAGTTTAGATATTTTTAAGAACAGCCTGGGCATTTATTATGGGAACAAGTGTTTTGGCATATTAGCAAGCTAGAAGGGGTTTAATGCCCGTGCTTGAAACATTTGTATGTATGCATGTATGTACAGGTGTTACTAAAGAGGTACAAACAGCAAACCCTGCAGCACAAACCCTTATTTATAGTGATAGTATTCATTAGGTGCTAAGTCTTAAATCGGATTCTATAAGTCAAGGCAAACACAGTGACTTTAAGTTTATAATATTTTTAAACAACTTAAAATACCTCAGCAGCCATTCAAGTTATATGCATACTGTCAGACGCATTTTATTTATTAAGCTGAGAGAGTTCATATAAATCTAAGAAGATTTGCCTGTGTCACTTGGTTATTGACATATTTAGAGAAATACAAAATTTATGACAATATAAATAAATATTAAATGAACAACAATTAATATCTCCTTACTTGAACTAGGCAGAAGCCAAGTATTAGTATATTTGTATTGTCCATTATGTAATCTTTAAGATGAAGTCTTTCAATAACTTTTATGTAACAAGCTTCTTGAATTGGTAATGTAAGTATGAATAGCAATATTAGATGCCTGGAGGCATGAGTAGGATGTGACCAGATAAACAAATGGATGTTTTTGTAGCCCTTAATGAGATAAGATAAGAGGATCTTCTGATCTGTCTAGGTTTATAGGCTGGACATACATTAGTCGCAGTTTATAAATAAAATACATGTATCACTATTAAAAAACACCTTCAAAATTTAAGGCTTTGACATGGAAAATAAAGGCAAAAAAAGTGAGAATGTTATCCTTGATACAATACATCTTGAGAAACCTGTCTTTATTTTTCAATTGTGCAGATGTACCAGTAATCCAGGAGCTAAATAATAATATATTATTATGAAAAGATGGAAGATGAATTCCCAAATAGAAGGTCTATTTTACTTCTGCTCATGGTGTTTACTTCCCTGCTTTTAGTTTAGTTTACAGCAAATGTTATACAGAAGGCGTGGAAGAGGGATTGGCTTTTTGATTTGAATCAGATTAAAAGCAGAGTTTTCCTCGCACATGGACTGCAAACTGGCAGAAAGATCTCATTAGAGAGTGGATATGCACTTGGATATGCATTTGGAAAATGAACCCCCGACCTGTGGAATCATCCATTGTTAGAGACCTCATTCTTGTTAAAAAAGAAGTCACGGGGAAAGGAGTACGATTATTACCAAGCCTGTGGGCAGCAACAAGTAATTCTGCCTTTAGAGAATCTAAAATATGTTAAGTTAACAATTTACCTATTTAAATCTGCAATCAGTTGTGAGGACCTTGAATGACAAGATTACAATAAATCTGCAATCAATTATGAGGGCCTTGAATGACGAGATTACAATAAGCAGTAGTCCTGTGCCATAACAGAAAATGGGCAAATGTTAAGAGGGAAAGAAAAGCTCAGTTTGTTGAGAGTTGTGGAAAGGATGCTTAGACACTATTGTTACGGGTCTGCACATAAATGTTTCAGTTTATGGGGACTAACTCATTCCAGAAGCATAAAAAGATTAAGTTTGTTATAGTGTCATTACATAAGGAACCTCTGTAGATGGTATATAAATCCATGCACCATGTACAGAGATGGTAGGAAAAAAATAATCGCCCTGCTGGAGATGTAATGGTGACTAAGCTGACAGACTGCATATACGTTGGTCCTTTCTTAAAGTAGAATTAAGCAGGAAATGTGTGATGCTATATGAAAAAATTCTGTTTATAACCCATTTTTTTACCTGTAGGTTTTCTGTTTTAATGCTGAATGAAGAATGCCATAAACTGAGTTAGAAAGATAAGAAGATAACGATGTTCCTTGGTAGCATTTATAAAGTGCATTCCTGAGAGAGAGAAAGAGAGAGGGAGATAGAGTGAAACAGTAATCAGGTGTCCCCCATGGATTAGAGGTACAGGATTACATGAGGATGTTAAGAAAGACTCTACATTCTTTGATGGAAGAAGGCATCAATCTGTGCCACTCCCAGGAGTGAAGTACCGTGTTTTGTGCTTTTGCCATTTTATTGACATGTGGTAGGTAGGTAGATCTTGCACTGACTGAAATGAATATACCTTCTTTCACAATACGGTACTGAAGTTTGTAATATCGTATTACACATATATCTTAAAATATAATAATACTTGATCTATTATTTTGGATAAAGAGGGAAAGTGAGATATGGTGATGGTCAACGTGACACCAAGTTCCCATGAAGAAAATTGGAAAAGGGAATGGGGGGGGTTGATGAAATTAGAATAGTTTAATTCCATTAAGTTTTCATAGTCAGAATAATTCCAAATGTCCTCAGCGGTGCTGTTAAAATACAAAATATGGAGTGGCCTTCAAAAATTAATATGTATCATTGTGGATTGTCTTTGCCATCTGTCAGTGTTACTCAAAATGTAAAACACAGCACCCCCAGGCATAACATCATTCCAGGGTAAGCTATGTCAATGCCAATGTAAGAATTCTAAGTAGTGTGGATTAGAGGCCCCAGTTCATCTTTCATAACTTGGTATAGCACTCTGAGATACCTCAATAGCCCATACAGTATGAGGTATCCCAGAGCCAGTTTTTAGTTTTTGGACTCAGATGTGCAGTTACTGTTTGGGGTAACATGCTACCCCAAGCATAATTCTTTTTGGAAAGCCAGAGAATGTGAGCAATGTTCCCTGATGTTAATAGCCCCTACATGCACCTTCATGCTGATGACACTGGAGTTTGTAGGTATGTTTTGAGTGCCCATCCTCACATTACTATATGCTGCTAACAATGATTGCCCATTTTTAAATATCTGAAAGAAAATGTATTAAATATAAGTGAAAACAAAAAAATATTATGTTGTTAGGTTCAAAATCTTTGTATATGCAGGGGTTTAAGCATTATCCTTTGGAGTTTCAATGCAGTTTATCAAAATACCATTCAGTGAATCCTCACTAATGGAGTCCATTTGATCAAAATTGTCTAAGTACTGCCAGTGACTAAGTTGTAATAGTTTTCAATTGTCACTGGTCAGATGC
Organism: Protopterus annectens; assembly: GCF_019279795.1. Lineage (NCBI taxonomy): Eukaryota > Metazoa > Chordata > Ceratodontiformes > Protopteridae > Protopterus > Protopterus annectens. The sequence goes on from NC_056741.1 coordinate 943,569,765, forward strand.
ATTGTTTTGTATAATGCTTAAGCACAATGCAGTGTAAAAAAACTGTAATGTAGTACTATTTCCCTTTCTCCATACATTTGCATTTCTCTGGGCTAGTTTAATCAGGAAGCAATGGGGTGTTGTGTGCAGGGGTCCCTATCCCTGCATAAATACTAAATTTATTTTTCTGGATATTAAGTCTGTGAGAAATACTTGATTAGTAAGTAATCAATGTGGAACCCACAAAAAGGTTTAACAAATCCAAATAAAAGTTATTCAGACTTTTTTCAAGTTTGATATCACTGACGTTTTTGTAAATGAGTGGTACCTAGTGATCATATGACAGGATAGAGATGACTAACTAAGGTGGTGCATTTATTTTTATTTGACAGATCACCAGGTTTTGACTAGACATGGTTTGGAAATAGACACAGCAGGATTATGATGGCTGCTTTTGAGAAAGTATCATTGTTTTCAATAATCCCCAGTTATGCTTTGAATCATGCTAAGACAAATCCTAGATTTTGCACTCACAATTTGATTTGTTGTTGACATTCCAGTGGCATTTTGCTGAGACAAAGCCTATTTATTTTTGCTTTTCTCTAGTTTTTCTAATGACATTATAGCAGGATTTATAGTTACATAGCATCTCTGTTATGCTTGCGACACCCACTAACACTTTTTATTGGAGCTGTCTTGTGATTCACATTCCTGCCTTGTATAACATAACTTAACAATGCAATTTTGGTGTAGTGAAATTCATGAGGAGCCTAAGTCATGAGTACCACTCATGATGAGGAAATAACTGCTATAGTCATCTGATGTGTTAAGGACAGAACAAGCTAAAAACATTGAAATGTCATCTAAAATGATTATCTGCAGATTGCCACTTTTCAATGATGACAAGAAAACCAGAGCTTTCATTGAGACAAACAAAAACATTACACAAGGTCAACAAATCCACTGTAGGCCTTAACCTCCTGGTGTTTTGGATGAGCCTTATTAGCCTATGTATGGCTAGAGGTGTGACCAGCAGAATTAGATTCTATTTGCTTGTCTATGTTCACTAATGGAAGCATATGTGACACTGCATTCTAGATTATGGGGAATTGAAATAAAGAGCAACAGAAGTTTGGGATTTGGATTAAGTTAGCAAGGTGACTGATAAAAGTTATAATGTGCTTAACATTTCTTAATATGTTTTTTTCCTCTCTTTTTAATATTTTTTCTCCACATGTCCCTTCTTTTACACTCATACCTCCTACCTCATCTTTGACCATCACTTTGCCATAGGTAGCTCTTCCTCAGTCCTTGTCTGCAAGTCAGCTCAAACCCTAAATAAAGGGCTGGCTGATAAGGGAAAAGTGAGGGCCTTGCATAATGACAGCTACTAGAACTGCTGAGGAAATCCTAGTCCTGACCATCTACTCCCCCCTAGTGGCTGTCATATACACTGATGCTTGCAGTGCCAATGGACCAATGACAGTCATTCCCTATCATGTGCCTGGCATATAAGGCATCCTCGTATCCAGTTTTGATAGATCTCTTGCACATCTGCAAAACAAACAGCACTAGAAACACAAGATCCAAAGACCTGAACTTTGCCTGTGACATAAATAGATCGTGCTGGAGAGACTGTGATGTGTCTCAAAGGATCCCCACACTATAGAATAAACTCCCCAAATCCAACGACTGAACTTTGCCTGTGACATAAACAGAACATGCTGGAGAGACTGCTATGTATCTCAAAGGATCCCCACACTATGGAATAGGTTCCCCATCCTCGTGAAACAAAGTTCATCCCTGACCTTATTAGAACAAAACCTTTGTCTTTGGAAGGAAAACCGCAAATTTACCTCAGTCTGTACCCATTTCTCTGATGGACAAAGGCTGACCGTAAGTAAATTAATCCCCAACTAACATACCCCCTGCCCTGCACATAACCCTTAGCTACATCCTTACTAACATACACACAGTATAGGTGTCCAGGGTACTCAGGGACAAAACTGGGTTGGGTTGTATATCTGGGCTTATAAACATCCTATTGGTTATTAGCCTATTATAAACCTAGAAACCTAGGAACTTGCCAGACAGCACAATACTCATTGACAGATGCCATGACAAACCCTCTAATCTTTCTCACTACCACACATCTACCTGACATTTGGTGCTTATCCTGTGTGGCCTTCCCACTTTGTTTCCCAGAGATGAAAATGAAACAACCTCAGCCTCTCACTTTCATCCAAAAACAGTCAGTTCCTCTTGTATCCTGGAATGCTTAATCAAGCCATTGTCAGCAGATGTGCAGTCAGGCCTGTACCCTTCTATGCCACTGACCCTGCCTGAAGATAGATTTTTGTGCTGCAAATTAAAGCAAGAAACATATAAACAGAGTCAGGAATGATTCAGATGTGGCTGGGTGTGTAATATGATTGCAAATGTCCACAGTTGTACACACGTGCATAAGAATGTCATCAAAAATATACTTCACAGTAGCGAGAGATAGTTGGAGTCTGCAGTACCTGAAATTTGCCCAGTTCATTGTTGGACTCCTTAAATTACCCTCCATTTTGATGATATAATGATTTAAAGCTGTCTACCATACTACAGCGTACTGCCTCCAGTCATAATTGTTTACAAATATCCCCCAATATTCTGTTAGTAGTGACTTCTTATCTCCTTTGTTTAAAAATATTATTTCTTAAATGAATAATAGTTTATACTTAGTATTTTTTTTATTATTTTCAATTATTTCCTGACTTGATCACTTCCATCCAGCCCTGTTCTAACAATTTGAATACACCTAGAATGCTAAGAATGACAACAAAAGGTTTTCTCTGTCTGTGCATCATCTGTATTACACTCTGCTATGGAACCCTTCCTCAAGCCCTGGAATACTATTCTATTCTATTCTATTCTATAGCTGTATGCTCATGAGTATAGCCATGGAGGAGGGGCACCACTACTTTTTCACCTCACAGCTAGAGGTTCTCCTGTTTAATTCTCCCCTGGGGTGCCTTCTGCAGAGTGTGCATGTCCTCTCTGTGTTTACCTGTGTTTCCTACTGGTGCAGTTTACCTGTGTTTCCTAGTGGTGCTGCAGTTTCCTTCCACATTCCAAAGGTGTGAGTGTGCATGTGAGTGTGTGGTATGGAAGAACAGCTGCAGCAGGGCTAGCCACCTAGCAGAGTGAACCGTTGCTCTAGTTGGTTGTCACTGTTGAAGTGACACTCCAACCCCATGTGTAAAAATGGGAAAAAGGGGTTGTGGATGGATGGATGGATGGATGGATGGATGGATGGATGGATGGATGGATGGATGAAGGGATGGTGGGATGAATGGATGGATGGATGGATGGATGGATGGATGGATGGATGGATGGATGGATGGATGGATGGATGAATCTCCTTGATGTGCACTCAGCATCTTTTTGAACATTTCCACAATACTACACAAAGAAGAGGTCTTAAAGTTCACCATAATAACATAAATGCTTTCTGCTACAGTACCATGGAGCTATTATACCTCTCCTATGTGAACATCCCTTCTTGCTTCTTTGCCCCAGTTTTCATTGCATAATTATATGTTGTACCAGAGTGTAATAACTCTATTGCTGCTTTACTGTATCTTTGTATAACTGAGTAGACCTTAGTTGCCCAATTGTTAATTATATCTAATCTAATGAAAACTTAATAATGTGAATTAACATATGTCTCTCCATCTCATCTATGGATTTGTAAACCTACTTGTATATTGTTATGTCTGTGGAGCTTTTTCTGTCTCTGCATCTGTCTCTCCATTCACATATATGTATTTTGTAAACCTATGTGTATATTGTTATGTCTGTGGAGCTTTTCTCCCCGGGCCTCCGCTGAAAAAGGACATGTATCCAGTCGGACTATCAAATGTAAAATAAATAAAATAAATAAATTATAACTGACTTTAAGTTGAACACGGAAACATATGTATTACTCAATGGTGCATCTAATAGCTCCTTTGCCTATCAGTTCCATCCCATTTTGTTGCTGACTGTAAACCAGACAGGTCTTGGTATGCTTCCCATATATTTTATGAAATATGGCAAACTGCTATACCACCTGCCGCTGTGCTTAATCCTGAGAGTTGTCCTTCCACTGGAGCTCCCAAATATGTATTACTTAGCCAGACACTCAGCATTTGTTCAAATTTTCCTCCAGGTTTACAACTTTCATGGCTGATATTATATTAGTAAAAGGGGTATACTGGTAAAGCCTATTACTGGGATCTGTGAATGCCAGCACCCCCCCCCCTCCGCACACAAAGAAACCAACATTCAAGTGTTGTTTCTTTCTCAAAGAAGCAGAGCTTAGCATTGCAGTCAATGTCTGGATGCCCCATACCTACTACTGTAAGGAGTACAGTGAAATGTATGAGTGAAATAGAAGTGAGAGAAATCTTCCTATTATTTTGTAATGCTTTTCTACTTTCAGTATTTTTGGCTTTTGGCTTCTGTTGGAACAGTGTAGATGGCTGAAAATATGCAAAAATTCCTAGTAAGAACAATAGCAAAAAATAAATAAAATAAATAAATAAATACAAACAATAAATAAATTCAAACACGTATAAAATACTATCAGCACAGCCCAAATGTCCAATTTGAGAACGAAGAAACTGTAAAAAAAAAAACAGTAGGACAACCACAACTGTAGTTTCCAGATTTAGCAGTAAAAACAGACAAGCGCTTTCACGTAGACAAACTATGCTTCATCAGATCCTTAAAAACAATAGTACAAACACAACATATATATATATATATATATATATATATATATATATATATATATATATATATATATATATATAGTAATATCCAACAAATCAAATTAAACAATTAACAACTATTAAGAGTATAAACAACTCATCTATTACTGCTCTTAAAGTGGCATGCATCTAGTTCTGGTTTAACACATATATAGTTATTAAGACCTGGATGAATATGTGCCAGTATTTTTAAAATCCACCTGAACTCAACCTGTTTTAAATAATTGTTATCTCCACCTCTTGTATTGTGGAGTACTGGCTGTAATACTTTAAAGCTGAAACTATGTGTAGTAAATCCTATAATGTGTCTAGCTAAAGCATTCTGTACATTTTTATTCCTCACATCATATAAATGTTGATAAACTCTATCCCTAAGGCATTTTAACTTCTTACCAACATAGAATCAGTCACAATCATTACAATTTGTTAAATATACTAAATTTGTTGTGTTACAAGAAGCATAGAACCTAGGTTTAAAGTCCAAATTCAGAATGGGGTGTTTATAGTACTGTGTCTTACATATTACAATCCATGTTCTACAATTCATACATGGAAAAGTACCCAACCTTTGTCCCTGAACATGTTTCAATTGTCTATCATTACATTATAATTGTTTCAAATTCTGATTATTTCTATAGGTGAACTTAGGCATGTCACCTATAATTTTAACTGGCTCTATCTGCTAACAGGTGCCAATTCTTCTTTATAATGATGCACATCTTATTGTTATCATTAGTGTACTTGGTAGCAAAATAGACTTTCCTGTCATTATTCTGCTTGTTCACATTACAAAGGGACAAACTATATGTGGAGATATATATTATAACCCCTATCCGTAAACAAATGTTCCAAAGTATTAACTTCATTCTTAAGGTCTGTTTTGTCCATGCAAAACCTCTTCACCCTATTCAGTTGTCCTCTTATGATATTAGGGAATACATGTCTATGATGCATGCTACTGTAATCTAACAAACTATTCCACCAACATGACTTCTGAAAAAGACCAGTTGTAATATTTCCTGTTTCATCTTTGCGAACAGATACATCTAGAAAATCCACTTTCTTAGAAGACAATGTCACAGTAAATCTTAAAAAATGCGTTGTGGATTCTAAATATTCTACAAAATCAGATAGACGGGAACTGTCCTCATCCCAAAACATAAAAATATCATCCATAAAGCATCTATAAAGCTTTATATATGAGCTATATACATTATTAAGCAATACTGTGTTTCCCAGTGGTAAACCACTAGATTAGCATAGGAGTTTGTGCATTCAGTGCCCATAGCGACACCCCATAGTTGTAAATAGATCTTACCATTATACATAAACACATTCTTGGACAAAATCAAGTCCAGTAGCATGCATATTAAGATCACCTCATCATTATCTACAGCTTTCATATCATTCAAAATATCCCGTACACCTTCTATGCCATAAATATTTGGAATTGATGTAAATAAACTTTGTATGTCTAGGGTAACCATTAGGCGATTACTTAAATCAAGTTTTTACCTGCATTCATTCAGATCTTTCAGAAAATGTGTAGTGTCTTTCGATATGGTAGGTATTCTCATAACCAAAGGTCCTAATCTACTTTCCACATAGACAGACATGGATTCTGTAGCCCAACCACCACCATCAACTATCGGTCTCAAAGGAGGTTGAGTTAGGGACTTATGTACTTTAGGTAAGCCCTTAATATATGGTATCACAGGATACTCTACATTAAAATAATGATACAATGTTTCATCTACTTGTCTACACATAAGCAAATCATACAACTTGTCCCTAATATTCCTTGTAATTGTTTCATATTGAGAACGGTCTATGACCTATAAGTGCTACCATCTTTGAACATATTACACATGGTTGTATCATAATCTTTTTTATTCATTAAGACTACCACCCCTCCCTTATCAGTGGGTCTAATAGTCAGCATTGCATTATTCTGTGAAGATTGTAATGCTTGTCTTTCACTTGAGTTTAAATTATAAAAATCAGTTCTACGTTTATTGTAGAAACAATCATACACACCTCTCTTACAAGCTCTAACAAAGGAATTAACATGTGCAAGTAAAACAGGAGTAAAAGAACTCTTCCTTCTAAAATCATTACTTTCCTGTTGTAAGCTATTTTTAAAGAGAAGTTTTAGAGCAACATTACGACCAAAAAATCTTACGTCAGTCAATAATTCACTCACATTAGTGCTAACAGATGGCATGGATGTTAGTCCTTTGTTCAAAAGAGCAGTTTCTGCTTCCATGAGTGTATAATTTGATAAATTAATCACTAAACTGTTCATTGTCTCCTCTTCTGTTCGGAGTGGACCTTTCTCCTGAATACTTCCTTTTCCGTCGGCCTCGACTCACTGATCGTGTTTGTTGCCGCCACTGTTTCACTGGTAGCAGTAAAAAATTATCAAGATTATACGGAGCAGGCTGCTTTGGCCTTGCTCCAGCTGTGGTTACATTCACAGGTTGTTGATTCGGGGGAGGGGTGGAGCCTGATGAAACTAAGTACCGAGATTTGTTAGGTGGTGGAAAGTTATTGTGCTGCTCTGCTTCAGAACTCTTACCACTGGCATAGGTTGACAAAATCACGTGAGTGCTCAGCAGTGTGGGGCCCAATGGGTTTAAAAAAGACATATTTTACTCATGTTGTATAGGAGAATTAGTAGTCTTGGGCCAACTGAAAACATTCCCAAGACAAAAGTCTTTAAAGTCTCTCTGCAGCTTAGCATTTGGTTCACCCTTGAACCAACAAACAACGTCATGGTGTTACTGCTCCACTCTCCCCATCAATTCATCCTCCAAGGGTTTAAAATAATCAATCATGAGCCTCATGTAGTTAAAACTTAAATCAAGGTTCAACTGCTGCTATTTTTTTAGCAGCTCAGGGTGAGTGTCTCCGTATGTCGGCATGCAGAGTACTCACATCCCTCTCGGGAAGACATGAAAGTGCAAGCATGCCTCTAAATGTTGCCTTTGCCATGCATAACATTTCAGTCTGTAAAGATAATTTTCAAAATCTCGTACCACAGAAATAAACTGTTGGAAATTCTCCATTTAGTTTGGTGTTGTATCTTCAATGTTCCCTTCTTGACTAAAAGCCAAGAGAGTGTTCTCACGTTGTAAGAAAATATTGTGCCATCTGGATTGCAGTCTTTCATTAGCTGGGTTATAATCCAGTTCTATGAAAGCACTCTCAGCCATGTGGCAGTGCCAATACAAAAAACAAACCAAACAAGTATAAAATACTATCAGCACAGCCCAAATGTCCAACTCAAGAACAAAGAAACTGTAGAAAAAACCCAGTAGGACAACCACGACTGTAGTTTCCAGAATGTGTTAATGTGTTAAACTAGAACTAGATGCACGCCGATTTAAGAGTGGTAATAGATGAGTTGTTTATACTCTTAATAGTTGTTAATTGTTTAATTTGATTTGTTGGATATTACTATATATATATATATATGTTGTGTTTGTACTATTGTTTTTAAGGATCTGATGAAGCGTTCTTTGTCTACGTGAAAGTGCTTGTCTGTTTTTACTGCTTTTACTTTTATTAAATCTGGAAACTACAGTCGTGGTTGTCCTACTGGGTTTTTTCTACAATAAATAAATTCACAAATTTCCTATATGCACTGTTTCATGCATCTGTGCAAATACGTGTGTGTGTGTGTGTGTGTGTGTGTGTGTGTGTGTGTGTGTGTGTGTGTGTGTGTGTGGGCATGTGTGCGTGGTGCGTGCATGCGTGCGTGCGTGTGCGTGTGTGTGTGTGTGTGTGTGTTTGTGTGTGTTTGTGTGTGCGTGTGTGCGTGCGTGTGTGTGTGTGTGTGTGTGTGTGTGTGTGTGTGTGTGTGTGTGTATGTGTGTGCATATTACTGAGCTCAGTATCTGAATATTTACTGAAAATCCTATCTTTAAAGTAAAAAGCTGTTATAAAACACTTCTCCTTTTTACATATGAATAACTAACTGGTCAGTACTAAACTGATTATTTTGTTTTGTCAAGCAGTGGTGAGAGCATGTTTACTGCTATCGTATCAAATAATACTAGCACAAAACATAACTTCTGTTGATTAATGCAATAAAATATATATGAAACAGAGCTCAGATTTCAACAGGGTACCCTACAAAACATCATACCCATCTGGCTGGAAGACAGGCATTTCATTAATGAGACATTTCTTGAAGTATTATAGTTTTCCAATAATATTACATATTTAAAGAAAATTGATTTGTCCAAAACTGAAAACAAGTTGCTGAAAATTAACTATTATAAAGGTCTTTTCATGAACAATAAATAATAGGTTTAGTGAGCAGTGATCATGCACCAAATGTTCAGTTTGTTTCACAGATGTCTGCCACAGGAAGTTAAGTATTTTATTACACTTAAAGTCATGTCTGCTAAAGTCAGTCCCCACAACTGGAATAACATTCCATAGCTCAGGTCACTAAAACATAAATCCTATTTACCTTCAGATAATTGAGAATACAGACCTTTATTTTGATAGCAGCAATTTAAACAAAACTTTAGTAAGCATTATGGGGGAATGCAAGTACAGAGACATCATAAACATTTTCCTGAAAAATCTGCCGAAAGCAAAGAGATGAAACTGACATGTAATAGAAGGAAATACTCTGATATAGGAAATATTCTAACACACTTAGATAAACATTCTCCAGTAATAAACAAAAATTAGAAGAGCAGTTTCTGTACAGATTTATTTATATACATTTTTGTAACTCTGTATGTGTGTGTGTGTGTGTGTGTGTGTGTGTGCGCACGCGTGTGCACGCACTGAGGTAGAATAGAGGTACCACACCTCTCAACTGCACAGACTTTTGCAGATTGTCCAGATTTTTGCCTTTTATTTTTGGTCTGTTTCATATAAAATTGTGGTTTTATGGCAAAACATTGACGGTTGAACTCAGAAAATAATGAATATTGTTTGAGTTTCAGACTTCATGTCCTTCAGAAAAATTCATGCTAATGCAAAATCTATTATTCTATCCATTTTCTAAGTTTGTAAAAGCAATATTTAAAAAGCATCCCTATTTTTTGGGCCTTTGTCCCCCATTATTAGTGGCTTTGTTCAGATTTCTTGCTGTAAGAGACTGAGAGGTATAACAGGTATGAGAAACATGTCTCCACATCAAAATGCAGGGAGACAGTGAATGTGCTATTCATTACTTTGCCATAAGGGGTCAGTATGGCCTTACAACACTGTGAACAGGCAAACGTGTTATAATGGACAAGAAACAGTTTTGTTACAGAAAAAAATTATGTATGAACAGAATAAAGTGGAAAATAAAGTCTGGGCAAAATTAGATTTCTTTCGCTGATAGTTGATGACTACTGTACACAGATGACAGGCAGCAACAGAAAGTTTCTGATTTATGTTTGTTACAAAAGGATCAGTATAGCTTTGTAAGACTAAATGTACTATAGCTCATTTTTAAATGACTTGTGTCTGTCTTTGTGCTGAATTACAGATTAGAAACTGATCTCTGCACCTTCCTTTGAAGTATTATTCTTCCCCTTGAGAAACTATGGCACCACCCCTTAAAAACTGATTTATCTTCAAAGTATATTCCCCATCCACATTCCTTCAGAAGCCTTAAACCTAGAGAAAAATTAGTGGTGTCTTGAAAAAAGAAAACTGTCAGAAGCTGCCAAGTAAAAACCCATCATCATTCCTCTACTTTGATAAGTCTATATACATAACCACACACACACGCACATGCACACACACACACACACACACGCACACGCACGCGCACACGCACACACACACACACACACACACACACACACACACACACACACACACACACACACACACACACACACACACACACACACACCAAAATTCATGAGTTGGGACCATGATCGACTTTTTAAAACCCTGAAGCATTTGAATGTTTTCAGAAACTCGATCATATGGTCCTGACCATTTGAATTTGGAGTCTTCATTGAACCAATACTTCGCTAACTATACATATGCATATATATATATTTATTACGGTTGGGCTTGTTTAGTAAACTGCAGCTCTACAAGATGGAGGACTGATTATGTTCATTTGATGCTAGCAAATGCAGCCATGACATTTGAGATAATGACCACACAGCTGGATGTACCTTTAAAAGGCATGCGTTCTTCCAGCTTGAGTCTGAATACACAATGTTTTGGTACCCTTAATCTTTGAGTAAAATATGTCAGATATTTACGAATGATAACACTGATTGCTTTATTTCCTGCTTCTTTTTTTAACACTGTTTTATATCCTGCTTCTTTTTTTCCTAAAAAAATCACTACTTGAACTGCTTTGTTGGTATAAAGGGAAAAAGTCCTGACAACAGCACAGTCGGCCATGTTTGATTAGCAGCTCAGGTGACTGATGGAATGGCAGAAAGGGACAGGCATGCCCACACTGGTTGGTAGGGAGCTCATTGATGATGGTCCCTAAGGGGAAGTGTAGTTAAAAGAGTGGAGTTGCCCTCAGATACAATCAGTAAGTATGGGGGTGTGGAAAGGGAGCGTTTAGAGCATATAAAAGAGTCTCCCTAGATAGAAGCACATATAACCAAACCTACAGGACACCCTTAGGATTTTAACTGACACCAGCAATACTGAAGTATGTCCATGGCAGGGGTGGGAGAATGGGTGCTAGACCCATCATAACCAAGAGCAATGGGGGGACATAGGATGCGGTCTCAGGGGAACAAAACAAATTAAAAAATAAAGCACTATTTGTAACTACTGTGCTGTTCTCAGTTCCCTAGGTGCTTCATACTTAGCTTAAATTTAAGTCAGTACCTTTTAGGCCTTACCTGTTTCCATGGCATACAACACTGACTATGACCCAGATGTCCTGCATCACTTTTCAGGCAATAAAACTAGAGGAGCTGGCCAGGCAGTGCTGGGAGTGAGACACCAATTCCAGCTTGCCCTCCTGCGGAACTTGTTTGTATATACCTTGTTGAAGAATTGACAGCTATAACTCTACAGATGTATGCCCCATGCCAGAAGGTGGGATATGGAGGTGTAATCCTGCCAAGGAAAGCATTACTATGTAGTGATGCATAATGGGTGTACAGAATTAAGCACACAGTTATGATTATAGCATAGCATACCTTGCACTATACTGTCCAGCTAAGAGGTGAAGGGGATAAGAACAGAAAGAAAAACTGTCTCCCCAAAGAATAATGACACACAATCCCCAACACTTATCTCCTGTTCCAGGTGTCCTCAAATGTTGGAAAGTAGATGGAAAGACTAGGTCTGTGGTAGACAGGACCAAATGGTTGTGGGGAAAGGGAGGAAGTAGACACTATACATTAGAGCATGTAAGCAGTTCTAAGGTTTACTTCCATTATTTATAGCTATAGAGTGGACCACAAGGTGTCAGTAGAAATGTTGCTGTGACATATCAAACTGTAAGACAGAGTAATCAAGTCTGGCAAGGTAGAGAGCATGTCATGTACCCATACAAAGGTGAACAGCATGCTGCCCTGAATTAGTATGGGCGAGGGAAGGTCACTAACCATCTTTTTCTGTAACTTAGTCAGTATGTTTTCAACTCATTATACCAGACCAAATGACATTTTAATGGTGCACTACTGAATGCACTCATAGTCTGGTTGCCACTTACATATTAAAAATCTTTCCTATGGAAGAAAAGAAAAATAATCCCTAATGATAGGAAATACGTCATAATAGGTAATCAGTTCATGAAATAGATGGTACACCAGGAAAGGAATTTGTCTGTTACATATTATGGCAACTTCTGCAACTGTAGACATTTAAGCATGATGCCTGTCATAAATGGGCAGTTTTATACTTGAGAAGAGGATTAATATTTATAGTAGACATTTAAACCATATACAGGGCTGCTGAATAATCAGGCCTAATATAAAAGAAAGTAATTAACTGTAGAAAAACTTCAATCCCTCGTTTAATATGCTTACCCTTTTCTTCTGTTTTCATAACATGCAAACATAAAAGCAAAGTTGAAAATTAATACAACACATCAACAGCAAAAATAAAAAATATTCAGGAAAATAATCCACAAAAAGGCATAAAATGTGTAGAAATAGTGACAAATCATTAAAAGATTTAGCATTAATGCTGTATTTTTGAAATCTGAGCAAAAATGCAGATAACATTGAACAGTTACAGGAAAGGAACAGAAGTATGCTATTAGTATGGCCTGTGTACTTTGATTATATTGACTGTAATAATAGAAGATTTTTCAGAGATATAGTCATTTTGAACAAGATAAAATTGCTTCTATACCATTTTGAAGAGTTTATTGGCCAAGGAGTCTTAAATGTACTGAAAGAAGTCATTCACTGATGCTATCAGTCTTTTCAGTATTACCAAAATGGCAACAAACTCCTTTGTTTGCATCTAAGCTATCTAGGATTGTTTTATGCATAAATATTATTAATGACTACAGTTCCAAGTCAGTTTCCTTTTGTTTAATACGAGCCGAGACTGAACAAGGGTGCACACACACACACACACACACACACACACACACACGTGTGTGTGTGTGTGTGTGTGTGTGTGTGTGTGTGTGTGTATATATATATATATATATATATATATATATATATATATATATATATATATATATATATATATGTATATATATATATATATATATATATATATATATATATATATATATATATATATATATATATATATATATATATATTACACTTGATTGACAGCAAGTGAGGCACATGTAATGGTTGCATTAATATTCATGCCAGTAGTAAGAAAGTACAGTTTTGTACCTACCATAAATGTAGATGTTCGAGTGCTAATACAGCTGCAGTCATAACAGATGGGTTTTCCTGCCATCAGGCGGGTCCTCAGTCGGCCGAATTCCAAAGTCTAGGTCCGGCGTTGGTTGTCGTCGCTTCTTCCCTGACGTCAGTGCGACAGGGGTATAAAAGAACCAGCCGACGCCATTTTCTTCAGTTTTTCTTGCCCCAGATGTCAGGTGCCCCCAGAAGGAAGGCAATACATAAATTTATGTAATAATGCAATGCAATATAATCAAAAAACAGTAGTTGCAAGCAAATACACCATAAATGAATACCCCAATCAGGTTGTATGAGGAGGTGTTAGCCATTAGGCCTGTCCCAAGCGGGGAAGGAGGGAGGGAAACCTGGACTGCAGCTGTATTAGCACGCGAACATCTACATTTATGGTAGGTACAAAACTGTACTATGTTCATCGTGCATACAGCTGCAGTCATAACAGATGGGTAGAATCCCAAAGCTAAAAAAAGGGTGGTAGGCACTAGGTGGAACTAGGAGGAGCCAGGATTCCCTGAAGACTGCAGTGGCAAAGCCTGCTCTAGATTTGGAGTATAATGGTAGGTGATAGTGCTTGGAGAAGGTATGTACAGAACTCCAAGTGGCTGCTTCCAAAATAAGTGGCTGCTTCCAAAATATCTTTGGTAGGAGCCCCCCTGAGGAAAGCTGCAGACATAGCTGTGACCCTTGTGGAGTGAGATCTGATGCCTGCAGGTACAGTTTTACCATGAAAAGAGTAACAAAAGCGTATGCAGTGGGCTATCCATTTTGAGATTGTCTGTTTGGAAATTGGCTTCCCTTGAGCTCCTGTAGCATAGGACACAAAGAGTTGCTCTGATTTTCTGAAAGGCTTTGTTCTGTCCAAATAATAACGCAGCTGTCTGTGGATGTCCAAGGAATGTAGTAGTCTCTCCCCTTTGTTTTGAGGATTAGGGTAAAAGGTAGGTAAGTGGATAGCCTGATTCAAAGCTACCCTGGATACTACCTTTGGCATAAAGGACGGATTGGTTCGTAAGGAAACTCTGTCCTGATGGAAAATGATGAAAGCTGCACAGCCATGAGGGCTTGTAGTTCCGATACCCTGCAAGCTGAGGTGATAGCCAGAAGGAAGGCTGTTTTCCAGGACAAATATTGCAGTTCTGTTGAAGCATCTGGCTCAAAAGGAGGCAAGGTCAGTTTTTCTAGAATTAAATTGAGGTCCCAAGCAGGTACTGGTTGTTTCCTTGGGGGTTTTATATTCTTAGCCCCTCTGAGGAACTGTCTTAAGAGGGCGGTGAGAGAATAAAATAGGATCAGTGTTGTATTCTGCAGAAATGGCTGAGGCATGGATTTTGATGGAGGAGAATGAAAGTCCACCGCTTAGCATCTCAGCTAGGTACTGTAATATGTGAGGTAAATTCAGTATTCCAGGTTTCTAACCCTTTTTCTCATTCCAGGCACAAAACCATTTCCATTTTGCTGAGTAAGCTTTTCTAGTAGAAGGCCTTCTGGCCTCCAAAATGACATCCTGTACCTCCTTGGAGAGTAGGGTCTGTTGTGAAGTTAAGGAAAGTACAGTTTTGTACCTACCATAAATGTAGATGTTCGAGGATCCACATTGCTGCAGTCCTAACACTTGGGGGTAGTCCGCTGTCCCAGTCGGCCCGAATACTAAAGTATATGGCTGACGTCGGTCAAGGCGCATTAGTCTGACGTCAGGACGTCAGGGTACAAATGCGCATGACCGACGTCATTTCCTCAGTCTTTTCTTGCCCCAGATGTCAGAAGACCCTAAAAAGATAAGGCCAAAACCACAAACTCCAAACACTCCTGCACCAAAAATATGTACAATATATACAAAATCACCAGAGTATAACCTCACCCACACAACTACCCCTAAACACAGAGGGGAAGGAGGGAGGGTAAATTGGACTGCAGCAATGTGGATCCTCGAACATCTACATTTATGGTAGGTACAAAACTGTACTATGTTCTTCATTCCACATTGCTGCAGTCCTAACACTTGGGTAGAATCCCAAAGCAGAGGTAAGGGAGGCTGGCAAATCATAAAGAAGCAGGAGCTGTCAACATGCCTTGCAAAATAGCTGTGGCAAAACCAGCCCTAGATTTAGAGTAGAGAGGAAGGTGGTAATGCTTAGAGAAAGTATGCACTGAACTCCAAGTAGCTGCCTCCAAAATGTCCTTAGTTGCCACCCCCCTTAGAAATGCTGTTGAAGTGGCAGTAGCCCTAGTGGAATGAGGCCTAATCCCAGCTGGAATCTCCTTGCCATGATGGGAAAAACAAAATGCAATGCAAAACCCAATCCACTTAGAAATAGTTTGTTTTGACACAGGCTTGCCCTGAGAACTCAAAGCAAAAGAAATAAACAACTGCTGAGACTGTCTAAAATCCTTAGTCCTGCTTAAATAATAACGCAACTGCCTGTGTACATCTAAAGTGTGCAAAATCTTTTCCCCCTTATTTTGGGGATCTGCATAGACTGCCTGTGTACATCTAAAGTGTGCAAAATCTTTTCCCCCTTATTTTGGGGATCTGCATAGAAAGTAGGCAAATGAATAGTTTGGTTTAAAGCCACACTAGAAACCACCTTAGGCATAAAGGAAGGATTAGTACGTAATGATACCCTATCCTTATGGAAAATCAAAAAAGGCTCTACTGCCATAAGGGCCTGCAACTCAGACACCCTTCTTGCAGAAGTAATAGCCAACAGAAAAGCAGTCTTCCATGACAAGTATTTCAGTTCAGCAGTAGCCGCAGGCTCAAAAGGTTGTAGAGTAAGTTTCTCCAACACAAAATTGAGATCCCAAGCAGGAGTAGGAGCTCACGTGGGGTCTTATATTCTTTGCCCCTCTGAGAAACTGCTTGAACAAAGGATGCGAAAACAATGGTGGGTCACAATCATAGTGAGCTGAAATTGCTGCAGCATGAATTTTAATGGAAGAGAAAGACAAACCTTTGTCCAATAACTCAGTAAGATATTGAAGAGCCACACTCAAATTAGGCTCAGAAATCTCCAAATTCCTTGCTGCACTCCAAAATAAAAATCTCTTCCATTTTTCTGCGTACACTTTCCTTGTACTAGGTCTTCTAGCTTCCATAATCACATTTAAAACTTGTTGAGGAAGTTGAGACCTGCTGTGTTTCAAAACAGAATATGCCAGGCTGTTAGATGAAGAGAGTGAAGCTTGACATTGAGTAGATGACCGTCCCTCTGAGACAGCAGGTGCAGAATCAAAGGTAAAGGCCATGGAGGCTTCCTTACCAGACTCCTCAGTAATGGGTACCAGTGTTGCCGAGGCCAATCTGGAGCTATTAAAATCATCCTTGGCTTGTCTTGTCTGACCTTTAGGAGCACCTTTGGGAGAAGAGGCAGAGGTGGAAAGGCATACACATGAAGATTTTTCCAACTGAAAGAAAGAGCATCCACTTTCCAAGCTGTGTGATGAACCCTCTTTGTGCAAAACTTTGGCAGCTGGTAGTTTAGTGGAGAAGCGAACAGATCTATGTCTGGAGTTCCCCATGACACTGTCAATTTCCGAAATACATGAAGATCCAGTTTCCACTCGTGGGGATCCATGATTTGTCTGCTTAACACATCTGCTAAGGAGTTCTGTGCTCCCGGCAGAAACCTTGCCTGAAGAGTTAGTTGCAAGCTGAGCGCAGTCTCCCATAAAATCATTGCTTGCCTGCATAACGGGTAAGAATGTGTTCCCCTTGTTTGTTGATGTACCACATGACAGTTGTGTTGTCTGTTAGAATCAACACCTGCCCTGGAAGAAGTAACTCCTTGAAAGCCATTAATGCAAACTGGACTGCTAACATCTCCTTCATGTTGATATGTAGATGCTGTAGTCTGGCAGGCCACTTGTCTTGTATCCACTTTCCATTTAGATGAGCTCCCCAAGCAATGTCTGAGGCATCTGTCGTTAGAATCTGACTCGCCTCTGGCCGGGTCACAGAGAGTCCCTTGTTTAGGTGACATTCCTGAGCCCACCACAGAAATTCCTTTTGAATGCAAGGTATTATTTGAATGACAGTGTCCAAATCCTGGCAGTGCTGTGTCCATACATTTTGAGATACCATTGCAGCTTCCTCATATGCAGTTTGGCATTGGGAAGCACCAGAATACAAGATGCCATGAACCCTAAGGCTTGAAGGACTGTCCTTGCAGTCAGCCCGGACTGAAGAGATAGATGATGGAAGTAAATGGAAAGATTCTTTTGTTTGTCCGGGGTTAAAAAGGCCATCTGGGCTGCTGTATTCAGTCTCACACCCAGAAAGCACATGTCTTGAGAGGGTACTAGACTGGACTTTATTTCGTTCACAGAATACCCTAGGCATCTTAGCACTGCTATCACATATTCCAAATGCTGTAAAGGTCTTCCTTTTCTTGAGCCAGAATCAGGCAGTCGTCCAAGTAAGGATAGATTTGTATTCCTTTTAGCCTGAAGTAAGCTATCACTGGAGCCAGAACCTTTGTGAATACTCTGGGTGCAGTAGATAAGCCAAAGGGCAATGCAGAGAACTGATAATGGGAATTCCCAGCTCGAAACGCAGATACTTCCTGCAACTTAGCCTGATAGGCACATGAAGGTAAGCCTCCTTGAGATCTAAAGTTACCATCCAGTGATCTTTGCCCAGCAGAGGTAAAAGCTGTTGTAACGTCAACATTTTGAACTTGGGAATGTCCAGATAAGTGTTGAGGATAGATAAATCCAAAATTGGTCTCCACGTGTTCCCCTTCTTTGGTACTAGGAACAGGCGAGAATAAAATCCTAGGCCCCTTTCTGGCACAGGAACCGGCTGAATGGCCCCTATTTGGAGTAACAGAGAAATTTGCTTGTGCGCCTCTTTTCTTTGTAGAGGAGGAATGTCTGGCATGCCTTTGAAAGGAGGCAAGGTATGGAAATAAAACCTGTAACCGTGGTGAATGATATCCAATACCCATCTGTCTTGGGTAATTAAATCCCAATTTTCTTTGAAAAGAGCCAGCCTTCCTCCCAAAGGTGCTGCCAGACGAGAATGTACTGGCAGCTGAAAAGGCAGGTCATTGGGTCTGTTTACGAAAGGACTGACCCCTGCCCTCACCAGAAGACTGAGCAGGTGAACTCCTGTTCTAGGCCTAAAAGAACCTTGAGCTCTGCCCCTACCACGTCTAGACCTACCCCTAGACTGGGAATCATAAGCAGGATATGTCCATCCCTTAGTAGGCCAATTTCTACTAAACTTCGGAGGCTGCACCTGCAAAAAATCTTTAACAGTCTGCATAGACTTAGCCTTGTCTTCCATTTTCTTTAAAACTGCTTCCACAGGCGAACCAAACAACACATCAGACTGTAATGGAGCATCCAAAATCCTTGTCTTAACATGCTCAGCTAAATTCTGATCCCTCAACCAGGCGTGCCTACGAAGAACAGAACCAGTGGCAGCCACCCTCGAGGAGGCCTGCACAGCATCAAAACCACATTGCAAGGAATGCTTACCCACCTGTTCAGACACATGAACTAAATCCTGCAACTCTTTACACTCAATACCTTCCGCCAGAGCATCCACCTTAGACTTCAATTGTGAAAGGAGATAATTTTGATATTTTAACATGTGAAACTGGCAATTCAACGCCCTCATGGCTAAAGTGGAAGAAGTATACACTTTCTTTCCCCATCTATCCAAAGCCCTTGCCTCTTTATCAGGAGGAACAGGATTTTTAACAACAGAAGCCTTAACACCTTTAGGCCCCTGAGAAACAGTTTCCGGGTCTGCCCTAGGACTCTTAAAAGATACTTATGAGCTTCAGGCACCCTATAGTACCTATCAGGTTTAACTGGGGCAGGAGGCAAAGAATCAGGGTTCAGGGAAGCCTCTGCAAAAACATCTTCCACCACATTCAGAACAGGAGTTATAGCTAAAGGCCTATGCTGGGGTAAAAACAAAAATTCCCGAAGCCTCTTCCTGGAATCAGAGAAATCTTGACCTTCCCATTTAAAATGCTCCCTCATGGAATGAAGAGTCTCTGAAAAAGAAAAATCCTCAGGAGGAGAAGCTGAAGGAGTAGAATCATCCACATCAGAATCAGAATAAGGAGGATACTCCTGCACGTCTTCAGCCGAAGACTCAGAAGCCTCCGAACGCTGCTCAAAAGTCTCAAACCCAGGTTCCACCCTAGGCCTCTTATCAGGAGGGGGCATAGAACCTCTAATCATAGTAATCAAATCTTCTGCCATTTTAAGCATATGTTTCTTAGGCAAAGATCCTGAAGAGCTAGGAGAAACCCCCACTGAAGTTAAACCTGGCCTGCCTCTCAAAGAAGCCTTGGAAACAGAAGGGGAGGCTCTAATCACCTTAGGAAGAGAGGGAAGAACAGCCACCTGAGAAGCCCCCTCAGCCTGGCCTACCTCCTGAGAGGACACATCCTGTAACAGTAAAGTCTCTCCTTGAGACTCCAAAGAAACTCCTGGCAGAACTTCTGGCTCCACTGAGCCTTCTAAAGAACCGACGTCCGGGACTGACGGTTCTTCCAACCTAGGCTTTGCAGCTTTGTCCTTGCGCTTTTTGGACGAAGCGGGCGTCGGAGCATCCGACGGCATTTTATAGTTACAACGCTTCCCAAAAACTAACCTGGCACAGTCTAACCTTCTCTTTATAGTGCGTTTGTTAAATTTGGCACAAGAGCGACATCCAACAACGTCGTGCTCAGGCCCTAAACAAGGTATACACAAGGTATGGTAATCCCTATGAGGTATCTGTTTCCCACAAGAAATACAGTTATTCACTTTTTCTGACATCCGGTTAAATACTGAGGCAAGAAAAAACCAAAATATTCCCCAACGGGGTACTTAGCCAACTTTGATTCGGTCTGAAACTCCGACTTCAGAAAATTTCAGAACGCCAACCTGCACTCGCAAAACTGCTTCTGCATCGGACCATGCGGCAAAAAAGACTGAGGAAATGACGTCGGTCATGCGCATTTGTACCCTGACGTCCTGACGTCAGACTAATGCGCCTTGACCGACGTCAGCCATATACTTTGGTATTCGGGCCGACTGGGACAGCGGACTACCCCCAAGTGTTAGGACTGCAGCAATGTGGAATGAAGAACATTCTTCCATGCGGCCAGATTGAGTGTTTTTAGCTGACTGTGAAGAGTTTTGAAGTTGTGCTGAGTCAGTAGAAGAGGCATTAGAGGTAGGATCCATGGTGGGGAATGTGTCAGGCTCCTCAGGAGTGGGTACCAGTGTTGTCTTGGCCAGTCTGGAGCAATGAGAATCATCTTTGGTCTGTCTGCTCTGGTTTTTAATAGAACTTTGGGCAGCAGAGGAAGAGGTGGAAAGGTATAAACTGTCATTGTTGTCCAACTGAAAGAGAGTGCATCCACTCTCCAGGCCTGTGGATGAAAGGTCCTTGAGCAGAATTTTGCCAATTGGTGATTTCTGTGGGAGGCAAAGAGATCTATGTCTGGCCTTCCCCATGCTTGAATTATCTTTGTAAAAACTTGAGGATGCAACTTCCATTTGTGTGGATCTGTCATATTTCTGCTTAGGTTGTCTGCCAGCATGTTTTCCTTGCCTGGCAAGTACTGTGCTTGAAGTTTGATTTGTAATTCCAGAGCCATGTTCCAAAGAGACATGGCCAGCCTGCATAGGGGGTATGAATGGGTTCCTCCCTGTTTGTTTATGTACCACATTACTGTGGTGTTGTCTGTCCTTATCAATAGCTGACCTGGATGCAGTAGGTTTTTGAAAGCTACAATAGCATTTATTACTGCTAGCATTTCCTTTTCATTGATGTGTAGGTGCTTTTCTTTTTGGGACCATTTGCCCTGAATGCACCGATCTGTCATGTGCACCCCCCAGGCGTAGTCCGAGGCGTCTGTTGTGATGACTTGATTTGCTTGAGGCTTACAGAATGGGAGACCTGTGTTTCTTTGGCATGCTTGAGCCCACCACAGAAATTCCTTTTGAAGACATGGAATCAGTGGTATTATTGTTTCCAAACTTTGGCTGTGTTGAGACCATAGGTTTTTCACGTACCATTGAAGTTTCCTCATATGCAGCTTTGCACATGGGATTAGTAGGATGCAAGATGCCATGAATCCCAGAGCCTGCAGGATTTTCCTTGCAGTCAGCCTGGTGAAAGTTGCTAGTTTTCTGAAGAATTGAGTTAGTTGCCCCTGTTTCTCTGGCATGAGGTAGGCCATCTGGGTGTTTGTGTCCAAGTTGGCACCCAGGAAAATTATTGTTTGAGAGGGTATTAGCCTTGATTTCTTTTTGTTGACTGTATATCCCAGAGAATTCAACAACATTATTACAAAAGCCAGATGTTTCAGAAGTATGTGCTTGCTGTCCACTTGGATCAGGCAGACGTCCAAATATGGGTATATTTGTATCCCTTGAAGTCTGCAGTAGGCAATTACTGATGCCAGGCATTTCGTGAACACTCTGGGTGCAGTAGATAAGCCAAAGGGCAATGCAGAAAATTGATAATGTGTTGAACCTGCAAGAAATCTGAGGTATCTTCTGCAATATTGTCTGATTGGGACATGCAGGTATGCCTCCTTGAGGTCCAATGTTACCAGCCAAGACTCCTTGCCCAGCATGGGAAGAAGCTGCTGTAATGTGAGCATCTTGAATTTTGGCACGAGTAAAAATGTGTTAAGGATGGATAGGTCCAAAATAGGTCTCCAATCTTTTCCTTTCCTTGGTACCAGGAATAGTCTGGAATAAAAACCTTGGCCCTGTTCTTGTGCAGGTACCTCTTGAATAGCTTTCATGTCCATGAGATCTGAAGTTTGTTTTTGTGCCTCTGCCCTTTGATTGTGTGGCAGGTTTGGCATGACTTTCATTTTTGGAAGGGTGTGAAAGTGGAATCTGTAGCCTCTGTCTATAATGTCCAGGATCCATTTGTCTTTTGTGACAATATGCCAATTTTTCGAAAATAATGCCAGTTTTCTGCCTAAAGGTGCTGCCATTTGAGCTTTGCTTGGCATGCAAAGGGGAAAGTCATTGGGTCTGCTTTCTGAATTGCTGTGAACTATCCTCACCACCTTTTTGTGTAGGTGCTTGCCATTGTCTGCTTCTAAACGATCCTTGAGATTGCCCTCTGCCCCTCGGGTGCCTGTATCTACCTCTTTGGGGTCTGTCCGTGGCTGGAAAGGACCAATTTTTGGAAGGCCAATTTCTACTGAAACGTGGAGGTTGTACCTGTAGGAAATCTTTCACTGTTTGCATTGATTTTGCCTTTTCTTCCATTTTCTTTAATACCTCCTCAGCTTTAACACCAAACAATACATCTTTTTGCAGAGGGGCATCTAGTAATTTAGCTTTGACATGATCTGGTAAGGTTTGCTCTTTGAGCCAGGCATGTCTACGTATGACTGATCCTGTAACAGCAGCTCTACATGAGGCCTCTAAAGCATCAAAACCACATTGTAAGGTATGTTTACCCACTTGTTCTGCACTATGTATCAAATCCTGCAACTCCTTCAAGTCTGGTTGTTCAGTTTGTGACATTTTGCTTCTCAACTGTGATAACAGAAACTGTTGGTACTTTAACATATGGAACTGACAGTTTAATGCCCTCATGGTTAAGGTGGCCGAGGTGTATACCTTTTTCCCCCACCTTTCTAAAACTCTGGAATCTCTCTCTAAAGGTAATGGATTTTTAGCAGTGGAGGCCTTAATTCCCTTGGGCCCTGTGAGATAGTTTCTGGGTCAGCCGCATGGCTTTTGTATAGGAATTGGTGTGAGTCAGGAACCCGGTAATACCTGTCAGGCTTGACTGGGGCTGGAGGTAAAGAGTCTGGGTTAAGGCAGGCCTCCGAATACACATCATCTAGAATGTCTAAGACAGGAGGTATAGCCAGAGGCCTGTGCTGAGGGAGCAAGAGAAAATCCCTAAGCCTTTTCTTGGAGTCTGAGTACTCTTGGCCTTCCCAGTGGAAGTGTTCCCTCAAGGTATGCAAGGTTTCCCCAAAAGAGTAATCCTTAGGGGGGGAGACAGAGGGAATGGACTCCACTGCATCAGAATCTTCAAACGGGGAGTATGAATGTTCCTGGTCTTCAGAATGTTCTGAAATAATGGAGGCCTGGTCCGAAGAGGGGGATTCTTCCTCCACTCTGGGCCTTTTGTCCGGGGGTGGTTGAGAACCCCTGATAAGAGTAATCAAATCCTCAGCCATTTTGAGCATCTGCTTTTTAGGCATGGGGCCTTGAGAAGGGCCCTGTGGAGCTTGTCTTTTAGTGCATGGCTGCTTTAGACTTAGTGAAAGCCTTGATGGAAAAAGAAGAGGAAGGCCTGAAGACACCTTGAGAGGTGGCAGACCTGTCTAAACTCTGAGTTTCACTGCCGAGTGGCTTCAGTATCTGTAGTCAGGGTGTGGGCTGAAGAGCCTGCGACCACGGGCACAGTAGACACCACCAATGAAGTGTCGTCGGTAGTCAGGGGCTGCATAGGTGCCTCACTGAGAACAGGACCACCTGTAATCCTCTTTGGCGTGGTGTCGGTAGAAGCCGTGGACCTCGTATGTTGGTCCTTATCTTTGCGTCTTTTACTCAAAACTGGAGTCGGAGTATCCGACGACATAACGTAATTAAATTTTTTGCCAAAATAGTGTTGGGTGAACTCCACCCGATGCTTAATAGTGCGTCTATTGAATGTTGCACAAAAACGACAGGCCGAGACGTCGTGGTCTGGGCCTAAGCAAGGAATGCAGAGGGAATGAAAATCCTTATGCGGTATTTGCTTCCCACATGAAATGCAATTATTAACTTTGTCTCACATTGGTCTGAGGCAAGAAAAGTTTCCCCAATGGGGTACTTAGCTTTCAAGAAGACTTTGGTTGAAAAATATTCGTAATCTCAGGAGCTGGCCGACCGGCACTTGCGAACTGCTTCTGCTTCAGGCACCGCGCGGCAAGAAAGACTGAAGAAAATGGCGTTGGCTGGTTCTTTTATACCCCTGTCGCACTGACGTCAGGGAAGAAGCGACGACAACCGACGCCGGGCCTAGACTTTGGAATTCGGCTGACCGAGGACCCGCCTGACGGCAGGAAAACCCATCTGTTATGACTGCAGCTGTATGCACGATGAACATCACGTTCTGAAAAAAATGCTGGAAATTCTGTCTATGATATATAACACTGTAGATTTTGTTGCCATTAGTAGCTTATATAGGACTTTATTATTTTAAAAAGTTCTTGTTCTCAGCGCACCATGCTTTTCTTCATTCATATCTTTGTGATATCAGAACCAATTTATTAGTTGTTAGGATTTATTATGAAAGACTAACATAAGCATCCTGTGTAATCTATAGCAAGTGCTAA
Source organism: Protopterus annectens (assembly GCF_019279795.1). Classification (NCBI taxonomy): domain Eukaryota; kingdom Metazoa; phylum Chordata; order Ceratodontiformes; family Protopteridae; genus Protopterus; species Protopterus annectens. The sequence goes on from NC_056741.1 coordinate 943,594,701, forward strand.
ACACAATAACTGCATCTGATATCCTTTCTATGTTTTGTCATTGCCTTGGATTGAGGGATTTTTCTGCACTAGCTGCCATAAAGGTTGCACATCAAAGAATTGTGTTTACTAAAAGTTTTAAATCTATGAACTCAAGTGTTTGAGGTAGAATTTTCTAAATGACATCCTGATATCTCAGCAATTCCTTGTTAATTCCACTCTCAAGACACAAAAACATCATAGGTTCATAGGTTCATAGGTAGGTCCTAGGCTATCTGCCCAAAGGCATTTATAAGCCTAGCCAGAATTTTTTATTATATTTATTTATTTTATTTTACATTTGTTGACCGGGCTAGTCCAACTGGATATATGTCCATTTTCAGTAGAGGCTCGGGGAGAAAAGCTCCACAAGTTAAACAACCAATACATAAGGACAATGATATTTGCAAAAGACATTTGAACTATTAATTAGAAAGTCACACAAAACATGTCAAATAATGAGAAATGTAGAGAATGTACTTTATAAGCAATACTTGAACACACTCATACTATAAAATTTACACACAAGTCCTAAAAAAGTAGGCTGGTTTAGTTGATAAGACGGACACTATATACATAGGTATATGCTCTCAATAAGATAAGTGATAAAAATTATGTTATAATGGGTAGGGGAAGTTGTTTAATCTGGGTTAGCGCAAGGGCATAGCCAGTGTGATATGAGGTAAGGTTTAAGTTTACTTTTAAATAACAACAAATCAAAAGGTAACGAAGTAACCAAGGCAACATAAATGGCAGCAACCAAATAAATAAAAAAGTTTATTAACATTAACAAGAGGTAAGCACTTTCGCATATGATGCTTCTTCAGACCTTTAAAACAAATAAAATAACAGTCATATAAATACTCAAAGCAATTACTCCACACCCCTTCCTAATCATTCTGGTTCAAATAATTAAAACATTTAAAGAAATAACATCTCACAAATGAGACACATATAAAATGTATATAAAAAACAAACTGTCACAATAATATTGAAACAATACACAAGTAAAAACTACTTAGGTATTCTACGTTTCTTAAGAAAGGGCTTAATAGATGCTCGCTCATTCAAGCTTGAGCCTCTGTGGGCTCTCAAAATAATCATCCAGTTAGTTTCCCTGTGTTCTGTGTGATTCCAAACATCCCCCATCCTAATACCTGGAGTAATGCTATCAATAACGTGAAATATAAAATTGTGTGTTGCACGCCTTTCCAATACATGTTTGGATAGGGCATTGAAAGTTAAATTCTTCCGTATACAATACAGATGATCCCTCATTCTTTCACGTAGGGATCTATTCATTTTCCCAACGTAGAATGACCTACATTCTGCATATTCCGCTAAATAAACAACGTTAGTGGATCTGCAATTTGCATTTACCCTAAAAGTGAATCTTCTATCCATATCTGGGTGGTCAAAAAACTCAGATATATTTATTACCTCACAGAAGATGCAGCTACCACAAGGTACTGTCACTCCTGTTGTAACATAATTATTATGATGTTCTCTATTAGTACACAGCAACCTCTTTAAATTCAGCGTATTCCTGAAAAGGAAAGATGGACAAGGACCAACAATATCACCAATTGATGGATCTACCTGTAAAATAGGCCAATATTCATTAAAGAGGTTATTAAGTGCCCTATGATCTTGTGTATAGAACAAAGGAACCCTCACATGGTTACCTAGGGCCACAGAAAAAGCAGATGACTTCATTAATGACTGTGTCATGGGACCATAGTAGGGAGCTGCAACCCCTTGCCTAAGATCTTCCAGATCTGCCCAGTTCTCAGAAATCTCATCCTTATGATAGCCACGTAATAACAGCCTCTGTTGCAAAAGTTTAATTTCTGACTGAAAGCCAACATCAGTTGGATTCAATCTTGAAGCTCTGATTCCTTGTCCACGAATCAGATTACGAAAAACGTAGTTAGGATGTATACTGGTTCTACTCAAAAGAGTGTTCCTAAAACAAGTTTTTCTATAGACACCAGTATTTATAAAAGAACCCTGTAACTTCTCTATGTATAATTCTAAAAACTCAATACGTTCCTTAGAGGAAGTCATAGTGAATTTCAAACAATCACATAACGTATTCATATATTTGTGAAACTTCCTCAAATCAGGACCTGTGCCCTTCCAAAGAAAAAACAAATCATCGACAAAATGTCGATAGAAGGGCACATAAAGATTAAAATCTCCAGTCTTAAATAAAACCTCATTCTCCCATTGTGCTAGAAACATATTGGCATAGCTATTGGCACAGGAAGTGCCCATAGCTACACCATGTTTCTGAGCATAAATATCATGCTCAAACACAAAAATATTGTTTTCCAACACAATCTCAAGTAGAAAGCAAATTAGTTCTATCTGTGAAGAGTCATAAGTACTATGAACTCTTAGATAATCTTGTACATAACACACACCTAGATCATTCGGAATCATAATAAATAGTGACTGGATATCCATAGTCACACAGAATATCTCTTCAATATCATCAGTCTCGTGTATGTATTCATACAGATCCAAAGGAAATTGCTTTGAATCTTGAAGTACCACTCTATTAAAACTCAAAATGGGTCTGAGATGCTTCTCTATAAAGATCGACAAGGGTTCAATAACCCACCCACCTCCCGAGTAACTTTGCGGTTACTTTTAAATAGATTAACTGAGGATAGTGAGGTTAGGTGATTGGGGAGACTGTTCCAGGTTTTACCCACTGTATTAGAGAACAGTGTCCCCTGCTGAGTTATGGGATTTAGATATTTGTACTAGTAGTTTGTTAGATGAGCGAAAGATTTTGAGATTATTATAGGGGGTGACCAAGGAAGTGAGTATAGGAGTATTTTGTGGGTGGTACAGGATCTTGTGGGTTACAATTATTTGATTGAATAATATTAGGTTTGGCAATTCAAGCCAGTCTAGTTGATTCAAATAGATACAATGATGGGTTCTCTAGGAGGACCCTGCAGCAAATCTGGCAATATTGTTGTACGAGGTAGTCATCTTATTCAGAGCACTTTTATATAATTTGGTATAGATGGGAGAGGCATAAAGCAGAGTAGATAAAAGGTGGGTGCGGGCAATGTGTTGGCTTTCGTCATCCCCTTGGATTAGCTCCCTGTGCCACTGTCCAGCAGACCCACTGAAGTGATCCACGGGGTAAACTTTCTGTTTCCCATCCACTTGTCAAGGTTTCTCTTGAAGAGTGCTAGCGAGGAGCTCTGCCTAATGTAGATTTAAATTTTGTTCCAAAGCATGGGAAGTCTCTGGGACAGGAATCTATCCCTCCAGCATATCCTATTTATTGTTGTGATGAGGTTTAGATCCCTAGAGCTTGTGGCTCGAGGGGATAAGGTTTTCTTTAGCTGGAGCATGTCTATCAATTTTGGGTTGGACATGGCCTTGTATGTCAGGCAGAGATCACCTCTGAGCAGGCGGTATGCAACCGAGTGCAGCTGGAGTTTCTTCAGTCGAGCTGCATAGGGCATCTGTTTGAGGCCAGTGATCCTCTTGGAAAGGTACTTCTGTGGTTTTTCCAGCTGTGGCAGGTGTCTTGTAAGGTACATCCCAAATGGGGAATTGTACTCTATGATGGGTCTGATGAGTGATGAGTAGGGGGGCACAATGACCTCTTTTGATCTGGATGCAAACCTTTTTATGATTAGGTGGGCCACATAGAATGATTTTCTAACCACTCTGGCAATGTGATTATCAAAGGACAGATTACTATCTACTTGGGTCCCCAGATCGCTTATTACATTTTCCATATTTAGGGGACTACCACCTATGTGGTAGTTTGTGAGTACTTTGTTATTTCCAAACGGAATAACTATGCACTTTTTGGCATTTAGCTTAAGGCCATGATTTTGACACCAGGTATCTGTCTTAGTGAGACCCTTTTGGAGGATGTCTGTATCAGCCAGTGAGTCAATTATAGCCCCTAGTTTGCAGTTGTCTGTGAACTTGGTCAGCCATAGTCCTCCTGTGTTTGTCTGTACCTCTGAGAAGTATATGCTGAACAGGAGGGGTCCTAGGACTGAGCCCTGGGGAACGCACCTTGTAACCAGTTTAGAGTCAGGCCTAGCTCCCCCAATTCTCACCATGTGGGTTCTGTCCGTGAGCCAATTGACAACCCATCTTGTGACATAGGGGTTCATGTTCAGGCTGGTGAGCTTTTCTATAATACCAGACTAAGGAATGGCGTCGAAGGCCTTTGCAAGTTCTAGGTAGGCTGTGTGTACCACCTTTCCCTCATCTATAGCCTTGGTAACTGTCTCAAAGAAGTCCATCAGGTTTAGGAGGCATGATCTGCCCTTAACAAAGCCGATCTGGGTAGGGTCCAGTATTTGGTGGTTCCCAGTGTCTCTGTTAATGAGTTCCATGATGATGTGTTCCATAGTCTTGCAGAGCAAGATAGTCAGGCTTATAGGGCGATAGTTCCCAGGGTCTGTTGTGGTTCCACCTTTGTGTAGCAGAATAACCATTGCTGTGCACCACTCTATGGGTACATAGCCTGTGGAGAGGCTGAATCTGAACAGCGTGTTTAGGTGAGGGGTTAGTTATCTTTGAGCTCATGTGGGATGCAGCCTGGGACACTGTCCGGTCCCATTGATGCTGTGTTTTTGGCTTTGGAGAGGGCTATTTTAACCTGAGTGTCTGTGATTTCAGGTGCTCTCCATTCTTCTGGTATGGGTCTGGGCCTTTTTGGGGGTGAGAGGAAGGTGAAGTTTGCACTGAACCTGTCTGCTATGATGTTGGCAATATCATGTATTTTGTGCCGTTCTGCACTAACTCAGAGCAGATTAGAGCATTGCCACTTAGATTCTTGACATAGCTAAAGAATGCCTTGTGGTTATCTTTGGAGTTCCTGGCACGTTTTCGTTCAAAGTTCACTTTGGGTGATTTTATGAGGGATTGTAGTTTCTTGCTGATACTGATCAGGGATGTCTTCCCTTCTTGGGATTTTACTCTTTTCTGTACTAGTTTCCTCCTTCTATTGTATAGCTTGTTTATGGCAGGGGTCAACCAGACTGGTTTCCTTTTCTTGGAGGAATGAGTCTTGGTTTTGCTTGGGATAGCACGAGCCATGCATTCTTGTAGGTGCCCATAGAATGCATTAGTAAAGGATTTTGCAGCTTGGACAGCATTATCCTTTAACATGGGGGCTTTGAAACTTTCCACCTCCATCTTAAGTAACCTGAAGTTTGCTTTTGAAAAGTTTTTCATGCTGGTTTCCTTGCCCGGGGGTGGGGGCGGAATGTGGATATCCAAAGTGATTTGTTTATGGCCAGATCTAACCAGCGAGGGGTTGACCTCTGGTGTGGAACACCGGTCACCCATGTTGGTGATGACCAGGTCCAATATGTTGCCACCTCTGGTGGGAGTGTTGACCAGTTGTTCCAGGGTGTTTGAGTTTATAAATTCTAGGAAATGTTGGGCAAGGGAGTTAGTACATAAGTAGTTCTCCCAGTTAATGTTTGGGTAGTTGAAATCACCGAATATTAGTGTGTTTGGTAGAACCTTTATGTTACCCAGTGTTTCCAGAAATGCAGAATGGGGGTCCTGGGACATGGTGGGTGATCTGTAGCAAGCTACAATTTGAATTGCAGTTTTGCCCATTGTTAGTTGCATGTGGATAATCTCTGAAGCATCGTGCTGTGCCACTAACCTGGAGGTGTGGGTATCCTTGATGAATATGGATATTCACCCACATTTTGTATTTCGGTCTGGGTTCTGTGGCCGAAATGTATGGTATGAGTTGTAGCTTGGTAGTGCTGGGGTGCTCTCTGGAGCCTTAAACCAAGTTTCTGTTACTGCACATATATCAATTTTCTCCATACTGAGGAGTGCCTCGAGTGCGTGCATTTTGAGGTTTAGACTTCTGGCATTGAGTAGTATTACCCTCAGATTTTTGTTACTTGTACTATTTAAGGAGGTGGGTTTGTCTTTTGAGCCTTGCCTAAAAAAGGCACTATGGGGGTGGCAAGGGTCTATATTAGATAAACGAACGCTTAAATGTTTGAAACTCTAAAGGTCGACCTTTAGAGATCAAACAGTTAATGTTCGAATATCTTTAAAAATTAAAAAAAAAATAAATAAAAGTAAAACAAAAAAAAAAACTAAAGGGTGTAAGCAGGGGGGCAAGCCCCCCTGCACCCCCCCACCCCCCGCTACTTAAATATACCAACTCCAAGATCGCACTACAGTGTAGGGAATGGGAAATTTCCCGTTTCCGCTCTGCCGTGCAATGAAGTGCGATCTCGGAGTTGGTATATTTAAGTAGGGGGGTGTGGGGGCCACAGTCCCCCCAGGTGGGGGGTGCAGGAGGGCTTGCCCCCTGCTAAAACCCTTTCAGTTTACCTTTTTTTTTTTTTTTTTTTTTTTTATTTTATTACATTTTCAAACACTTAAATGTTCGATCTCTAAAGGTCGACCTTTAGAGATTCAAACATTTAAGCGTTCGTCAATGTAATATAGACCCGGTGAAAAGAGCCTTGGCCAGTATTCAAAAGCCTAAGTATTTGTTTTTACGTGTATTTACGTGTGTTTTTTGCCGGTGCTGGTTTAATGGGTCTATGTGAGACTGGTGGTGTGATGCCAGTATTTCCCTTTTCCTCTTGACTGTCTGATCCAGTCTTGGGTTGAGAGAGCATAACCTCCAGTTTGGCTGTATAATTGCATCTCTCGCATGTATTAGTGTTTGGTGGAAGGAGGAAAGGGTTGTCTGTGTACACGAGGCAGTAGTAACATTGCCTCAAAAAGCCCAGATTCACCAGTTGGACCGGAGAGTACACCTGAAACTGCCCTTTGGACATGCCTGGATAGGTACAGTAAACTGTTTTATTGAATGGCTGGTAAGGTCGACTAGAGAGACTTGTCCTTCTGTAGTGCTAGGGTTTATAAGTGCTTGCTATGAGTTTTGAGCAAGTGCTGGGCTGAGAAATGAACGGCTTGAGTGCTTAAGTTGAAAGTTTGTCTAGTTCCAAGGGAAAAATTGAAGAGGAGACTTTGTGGAGCCGGGAATAATTATGCCCTAACTAACCGGCGCTGCTCACCGCGCAAAACTGGGCAAATGCATTTTTTTATAGCAGGGAAATGAAAGAGATAGAAATTAGCCAAAAATGCCCAATAAACTACTATTTTCTGGGCTGAAACCACTCCTCCAGGGACAGATAGGCTGCCCAAAGCTCTCCTCTCTCACAGGTGAACAGAGAAACTTCCTTCTATCCAAGAAAGGTATGGGCAAACACAGAGATTTGTAACACAGCCCTGAATTCAGCACTAACTTGAAAACTGGATTAAACTAGCTTAGAAAGGCAGGAAGCAAGTATATTTTTTTAGAAAATAAAGCAGATACAATAAAAGAAAACACTTTAAATGTGCATAAAAAGATACTTATTGTTATATATCTCAGTTCAGAGTTGTAGTCAATGCCCCTAGTAATAAAGTAGGAAGAAACACAAATACAGTAAAAGAAGATGAATAAAGTTAAATTTTTTTTATATATATAAAACAATAGAAAACTAACAATCTGATTTAAACAAGTTACCCAATTAACCAGAAAAAAGCTCAAAACGGAGCCCTGTTCCAGCAGTCTTTAATCATACCAGTTCTAACTGCACACCCTCACTACTAGGGTGCAGGGGAACCTTCTCCAAAAAAGATGGCCTGGATCAGTGCTCAAGTTATACAAACAAAACTAGATTCAGCAGGCCTGAATCTGGTCCTATGCTACAGCAACAAGGCACACCAATTTCAGAAGGAAACAGTTCGAATAAGCAGGCACAATAAGCCTGTGACCAGAAATTCCCAGCTCAGAAGAGCATAATCCTGCCTCTCCTTCCACAAGAGTGCAGACCACAAACCTTCTTAATGTAGAATAACTGGCCTGAAGCCCAAGTGTTTAAACCAGAACTAATACACTTTTAGAATAGCAGACACTGAGCTTTCAATCAGCAATTCCCAGCTTAGAAGGACGTAAGCTACCTGTCCTGCCACGACAGTGCAGACCACAAACCTTCTTAATGTAAAACAACTGGTATGAAGCCCAAGTGCTTAAACCAAAAGACTTAGAATAAGAGTTACAATTTAATCAGGCTACTACCAAGCAGCAATAAGTGCAGCAGAATAAATAAAACTGAGTACTTTTAAGAAGGGGCAAAAGCAAAATAAAGTAGGAGGAAACACAAATACAGTAAAAGCAGATTCATTTTTGTTTTTTGTTAGTAAAGTGGAAGGAGAGTGGAAGGAAGAACCTAAATGGGTTGGCCTTCTCAAATCTTCTCTCTGTAATATGTAGAGTGAACACTAGACCTAGAATATGATCTCACTGTATTCGGTTAAGTGAGCAAATAAGATGGACTCAGGAGGAGTGTTCAAATACAGACTTACAGGAGGGGCGGGCAATTCCAGAACCACCAACACTAACACCAAAACAAGAATAGAGAGGGTGGGTGGGGACAAACAAGAAGAAGTATAAGTACAGTTGTACAGATTACAGAGATATTAAATCAAAATGCAGACAAAAAAAATGAGAATAAACACTTATCTTTTCGCAATATCACAGCTGCCAGTAGGACAAGCTCTCTGCAGCAGTCTGAGCAACAGGTATATCTGATTTAAAACACAGGACAGAAACCAAACAATACAGATGCAGGAATACTTACTGCCACTAAGAAAAGAGACAAGGCCTCCAGACAACGGATTTCACTACAACTGAGGTCAACACTAAGATATACAGCTATAACACACAAGAAGAAGAAGTACAGTTGTACAGATTACAGAGATATTAATTCAAAATGCAGACAAAAATTGAAAATAAAAACTTATCTTTTCTCACTATCACAGCTGGCAGTAGGTCAATCTCTCTGCAGCAGCCTGAGCAAATACATGCATAAGGGAGACTGCCAAACTATACATGAATTCCTGCCTTTAGTGGGATGGACTGGCATGTTTTCCAGGGTTATTTTTCTACCTTATACTGCATGGTACTAGTACACAAAGCAGATGTAATTTATCCCTGAATTGAATGAAGCAGGCTTTGTAGAGTGAATGAATTACTACTAATAAACTGAAGTGTTCTCGACAGACCCTTAATTAAGGAGGAGCAAAGCTACTGGTTAGGAGCTTTATAATGTATTTTCAAGTCGTCTGGTGACATCTGCCATCCTGTAGAATTAATGCTACCAAGCAGTACAATAAGAGCTGTAGATTACCAGCCCCTGTACAAAGTTGGTGTAAACTGACTTTTTCATCCTATGAGAATCTGTTAATATAGCACCACTGTATAACTGTGTAGAGTAATTTCACTAATACCCTCAGCAGAAATTTGTTAGGCTTTCATTATCATGCGTTTATGAAGCATGTGTGGTTTTTACATGTTTTATCCTGTTTCTTTAAAGCCTCAGGAGCTGGTTTGGAAACAAATCTCATTAATACTTATCTGTGTTTGCTTCTCACTAAGCTTAGTTAGGCATTTTATATCAGTGACACTGCCTGTAGCTTAATTCAGTTGAATGATATGCTTAATACAGATGAAAGAATGTGCTGATTTCCTTCAAGGCATTGTGGGCTTTAAGGACTGTTAAAAGCTAACTGAGATTGCTAACAAAGGTCTGGTCTGAGCAAGAGCTGTCTAGTGAAGCAGCAGATATTTAAGTCACTTCCAATAACTATGGTAATAAAGGGAAACTACATACATTCTTTTACTACATTTTATACTTAGCAAAATGTAACATTTAAAGTCTAATGTAATACTCCACTTCTAAGTAATTTTAGTAAGACACATCCTACATTGCTTCTATGTTTTATTGCCTTTCCTAGTTCCCAAGCATTGTTAACATGACTACATCCAGCTAATGACCTGAAACGAGCTAATGACCTGGAACAATAGCATTACAAATATTGATATTAGCAGGCATTTATAGCCTTTATTGCCTTTATTATGAGAGCACCTTTAGAAAGAATTAATTTTATTTACCAACAACCTGTTATTGTCTAATGTAGGAGTAACATGCGTCTGGATGTAAGCTATCATTATCTTGGCCTTTTTGACTCTAGAACTGAAGTACTAAATATAAAATGTAGTGTGCAATTCAAGCAAAAGGCTTCACAGATGTACAAGAAAAGTGAACTCAATATTGGAGCAATAGGCTGTATACCACCATGCTATATCCATTACAATAAATTAATTGGTTACAGTCCAAAAAAAGTACAGTTGTGTACACTTACCATAAATGTAGATGTTCGAGTGTATTCACTGTTGCAATCATTACATTTGGGTAATCCTGCTGGCAGGTTGCCCTCATTCAGCCTGAATTCCAAAGTCCTGGGTCCTGCATCAGCTGCTGTCGCCCCTTCCCTGACGTCAGGTTGTCAGGGGTATAAAAGATGCGGCCAACACAATTTTCTTTAGTTTTTCTTGCCCCAGATGTCAGGTGCCCCCTAAAAGGCTAGTCAAAATTTATATATATATAAATACAAGTACCAATATAAACTTTACCTTCATCTACAAGCAAATACACCACATAGGTTGTAGAAATCAGAGAAGGAAAGATAGGTTCCATCAGAAGAAAAAGGGGGATGGTGGGTGGGTAACCTGGACTGCAACAGTGAATACACTCGAACATCTACATTTATGGTAAGTGTACACAACTGTACTATGTTCTTCGTGTTTCACTGTTGCAGTCATTACATTTGGGTAAAGTCCCAAAGCTATGGATGGGAGGCTGGAGCTAAACAGTGGTAGCAGCGGCTATAAGGCCCTGCAGAACTGCAGTGGCAAAGCCTGCCCTGGATTTAGAGTAGAGTGGTAGATGATAGCGCTTTGTAAAGGCGTGCACTGAACTCCAAGTAGCATCTCTAAAATGTCCTTGGTTGGTACTTCCCTGAGAAAGGCTGCTGAAGTGGCTGCAGCTCTGGTTGAATGTGGCTTAATGCCCTTGGGCACTGGCTTGCCATGGTGCAAGTAGCTGAAACGAATGCAGTGGCCTATCCACTTTGAAAAAGTCTGCTTTGAGATTGTCTATCCTTGTGATCCTGCAGCATATGCCACTAGTAATTGCTCTGTCTTTCTGAAACCTTTGGTTCTGTCCAAGTAGAATCTAAGCTGTCTGTGTACGTCCAAAGAATGCAGAATTCTCTCCCCCTTGTTCTGTGGATTTGGATAAAAAGTTGGCAGATGAATAGTTTGGTTCAGAGCCACACTGGACACCACCTTAGGCATAAATGTTGGGTTTGTCCTCAGAGAGACCCTGTCTGGATAAATAATGATAAAAGGTTCCACAGCCAAGAGTGCCTGTAGCTCTGAAACTCATCTTGCAGAAGTTATTGCTAGGAGCAGAGCTGTTTTCCAAGATAAAAACTTTATATCAGCAGTAGCAGCTGGCTCAAAAGGAGGCAGGGTGAGTTTTTCCAAGACATAATTAAGGTTCCATGCAGGCATTGGTGATCTCCTTGGAGGCCTTACATTTTTGGCTCCTCTGAGGTACTGCTTTAATAAGGAATGAGAAAAGATTGGTGGCTCTGTATTGTAATGAACCAAAATGGCAGAGGCATGAATTTTAATAGATGAAAAAGATAGGCTTTTGTCAAGCATCTCAGTTAAGTATTGCAAAATCTGAGGAATATTTGGCATGGCTGTATCAGTCCCTTGTGCCTGGTTCCAAGCACAGAATCTCTTCCATTTTCCAGCGTAAGATTTTCTAGTACTAGGCCTTCTGGCTTCCAAAATGACATCCATCGCAGCTTTACTGAGAGGTGTGTTTTGTATGACTACATTATCCGCCATGCTGCCCGATTTAAGGTCCTGAGAAATTACATCCATCACAGCTTTACTGAGAGGTGTATTTTGTATGACTACATTATCCACCATGCTGCCAGGTTTAAGGTCCTGAGTTGGCTGTGCAGGATCTGATTGTTTTGCTGGGACAGTAGATGAGGTATTTGAGGTAAGGTCCAAGCTGGGCATTGAGACAAGTTCCTTAGTATTGGATACCAGTACTGGCGTGGCCAGTCTGGGGCAATTAGTATCATCTTTGGCTTCTCCTGTCTGACCTTTAGGAGTACCTTGGGGAGGAGAGGCAGTGGGGGAAAGGCATATACTGATAGGTTTTTCCAGCTGAAAGTTAGGGCGTCCACTTTCCATGCTTGTCTGTGATGAATCCTTGTGCAGAATCTTTTTAGTTGGTAGTTGTGAGGGGAGGCAAATAGATCTATGTCCAGGCATCCCCATTTCCTTGTTATCATGCTGAAGATTTGTGGGTTCAGCTGCCACTCATGGGGATCCATGAGGTTTCTGCTTAGTTTGTCTGCCAGAGTATTTTTCCTTCCTGGCAGGAATTGTTCCTGCAGATGTACTTGGTAAGTCAATGCTGTGTCCCACAAAGTCATGGCTAGTCTGCAAAGGAGGTAAGAATGTGTGCCCCCCTGCTTGTTTATGTACCACATGACCGTGGTGTTATCTGTCTTTATCGGTAGTTGTCCTGGATGAAGTAGGTCCTTGAAGGCTGTCAGGGCATTTTGAACAGCTAACATCTCTTTTTGATTGATATGTAGATGCATTTGGTTTGAGTCCCATGTGCCCTGAATGCATCTTACTGCCATGTAGGCCCCCCAGGCATAATATGATGCATCCGTTGTTAGTGTCTGCCTGGCTGGGGGTAATGTCAATGGCTGTCCCTTGTTTTGGCGACAAGCCTTTGCCCACCATCGAAACTCATGTTGCAGGCAGGGAATGAGAGTAATCATAGTTTCCAGGCTGTGGCAATGTTGAGTCCAAACACTTTTTAGGTACCATTGTAGTTTCCTCATATGCAGTCTTGCATATAAAATTAGTAGGATGCAGGATGCCATGAAGCCCAAAGCCTGCAGAATTTTTTATTTTTTTTGCAGATAACTGGGCCTTTGTTGCCATTATTTTGAAATAGGTAGTCAGTTGCCTTTGTTTGTCTCGCGTGAGATAAGCTATCTGGGCAGTTGTATTTAAACTTGCACCCAGGAATATTATCTCTTGAGAGGGTACTAGTTTTGATTTCTTTTTGTTGATTGTGTACACTAGACATGTTAGAAGTTTTTTCACAAATGCCAGATGCTGTAGAAGAATGTCCTTGTTCTCTGCTTGAATTAGACAGTCGTCCAAGTAAGGATATATTTGTATTCCTCTTTGTCTGCAAAATGCAATTACTGGTGCCAGGCACTTTGTAAAGACCCTGGGTGCAGTAGATAAGCCAAAGGGCAGTGCAGAGAATTGGTAATGCACTGAGCCAGCCATGAATCTGAGGTATCTTCTGCATATTTGTCTGATTGGGACATGCAGGTATGCCTCTTTTAGGTCTAAAGTCGCAAGCCAAGCGTTCTTGCCCAGCACGGGCAGAAGCTGCTGCAAAGTCAACATTTTGAATTTTGGTATATCCATGAATGTGTTCAGAATATATAGGTCCAGTATTGGCCTCCAGGCCTTGACCTTTCTGGGTACCAAGAACAGTCTTGAGTAAAATCCTTGTCCCTACTCTTGCTCTGGTACTTGTTGAATGGCCCCCATGTCCATGAGGGATGAGACTTGTTTTTGTGCCTCTGCCCATTGATTTTTTGGCAGATCTGGCCAGACGTTTGCCTTTGGCAGGATATGGAAATGGAACTTGTAGCCTTGTGACACGATATTTAGAACCCACTTGTCCTGGGTTATGATGTGCCAATTTTGAGAAAAAAGGGCTAATGTTCCCCCTAAGGGTGCTGCTAGGTGATAAGTGCTTGGTGCAGGCAGGGAGAAGTCATTGGGACTGTTTCCTGTATGGTTGATATTTGTCTTCTCCAACTTTGGAGGTAGAGGCACCCCATTGCTTTGACGTGTATGAACCTTGCGCCTAGGATCTGCCTCTAGGGCATCTGGGTCTGCCCCTTTGAGGTCTATCTGACACAGGAAAGGACCAATTCTTTGTTGGCCAGTATCTACTAAACCTAGGTGGTTGTACTTGTAAAAGATCTTTGATAGTTTGCATAGATTTAGCTTTGTCCTCCATTTTCTTTAACACCTCTTCTGCCTTAACACCAAATAAAGTATCATGCTGTAAAGGTGCATCTAATAATTTAACTTTGACATGATCAGGCAAATTTTGTTCCTTTAACCAAACATGCCTCCTAATTACAGAACCCATAACTGCGGCCCTGCAGGAGGCCTCCAAAGAATGAAAACCACATTGCAAAGTATGCTTTCCAACTTGTTCAGCTGCATGCAATAAATCCTGCATTTCCTTGTTTTTTGCACATTCAGAGTTTAACAACATTTTCTGTTTAAGCAATGTCCAGACATGTTGCTGATATTTGAGCATATGAAACTGACAGTTTAAGGCCCTTATAGCCAAGGTAGCAGATGTACATACCTTTTTTCCCCATCTGTCCAGTGCCCTAGAATCCCTGTCAGAGGGGGTAGGGTTTTTTGCAGTGGAAGCCTTAACTACCTTGGGACCCTGTGAAATAGTTTCTGAGTCTGCAGCAGGGTTTTTAAAAAGGAATTTATGAGAGTCAGGAACCCTGTAATATCTGTCAGGCTTAACAGGAGCTGGAGGTAAGGAGTGAGGGGTAAGGCTAGAGTCCGAAAACACATCATCTACAATATCCAACACAAGTGGAATGGCTAGTGGCCTGTGTTGAGGTAGTAAAAGGAAATCCCTGAGCCTCTTTTCAGATTCTGAAAAATCTTGGCTCTCCCAGTGGAAATCCTCCCTCATGGTATGTAAAGTTTCCCCAAAAGAATAGTCCTCTGGAGGAGAAGCTGAAGGAATAGATTCTTCAGCATCAGAATCCTCACAGGGGGGAAGAGAATATTCCTGATCAGAAGAGGAATCAGAAGAAATAGAAACCTGATCTGAAGATCCATAGTCAGTCTCTTGCCTAGGCCTTTTATCAGGAGGGGGATGGGAACCCCTGATCAAGGTAATTAAGTCTTCGACCATTTTGAGCATCTGTTTTTTGGGCATAGAGGCCTGTCCACGTGGCTCTTGAGTTTGTTTCTTTGCTTTAGAAGGTGCTGTAGTCTTTGCCTTTGAAGCTGTAGTCAGTTTAATGTAAAGATGTTTAGGTCTGAATACACCCTCAGAAGCCGGTGCCTGCTCAGCAGCTCTGGACCCATTTGAAGGAATAGTATCCAAGGCTCCAATACCTTGAGATTTCAGCAGCACGGCTGACTCCACATGGGAGTCAGTAGTGGGCTGCGACTCTAAAGTAGCGGGCATCAGAGGCGCCTCACTGAGAACTGGCTAACCGGCGTCTGGCTTGGGAGAAGCTTTGTTGTCGGTTCTGAGCCTCGGTTGTCTATCTCCCTCTTTTTCTTTGTGTTTTTTATGAACTCCGGTAGTCGGACGACTATCCGACGACAATTTTGGATAATTGAATAGGTGGCCAAAATAGTTTAAAGCAAAGTCATACCAATGCTTAATAGTGTGTTGGTTAAATCTAGCACAAAACCGACAACCAGCAACGTTGTTATCAGGGCCTAGGCAAGGAATACAGTAAGAATGAAAATCCTTATGAGGTATTTGTTTACCACAGGAAATACAATTATTAACTTTTTCTGACATCGGTCTGAAGCAAGAAAGAAGTTTCCCCAATGGGGTACTTAGCTTTATTGAAGACTTCGGATCTGAAACTCGAACACGAAAATCTCAGGAGTCGGCCGACCGGCACTTGCAAACTGCTTCTGCTTCGGGCACCGCACGGCAAGAAAGACTGAAGAAAATGGCATCGGCCGCATCTTTTATACCCCTGATGACCTGACATCAGGGAAGGGGTGACAGCAGCCGACGCAGGACACATGACTTTGGAATTCAGGCCGACTGAGGGCAACCTGCCAGCAGGATTACCCAAATGTAATGACTGCAACAGTGAAACACGAAGAACACCAAAACAATGCTAAAGTTAGAGGGTAGTGACTCACTGCCTAGGGTTTAAAGCAGCTGCATTCTTGTTGCTATATGGCAGGAATTGTTTCTAGGTTTAATTGTTTCCATAGCTTGCTAGAAAACAATATTTGAATAAACAATGTAACAGCAACAACCACATCAACAAGGGACATAAGACTGAAACGCTTGCTAACCCGAAGTTTAGCTGGACAAACACCCGATATTCCTGAACTCAGGTTTATGTTGTCATTAACAAGTAAATCCACGACAAAAACGGCTGCCAAATAATCCTCCACTTTATTTTCAACACGAAACACCACAAAAATTTTGTAAAATCGTAAAATCAAGCGCTTTCGCCTGATCAATATCAGGCTTTATCAAGACAAAGTCCTATCGGATGTGCCACCATTTAAATACTGTTGTCCATTAAAAACTAAATTACACAATTAAGATGTAAAACCATTATTGCAATTCATTAACCCACATTAGGGTTTTAAAGTGCTAGTGCTCTTATTAACAGTTTGTGCTATAAATTTCATTGCTGTAACTCCATTCTTTTTAAGAATTAAAATACTTGAACTGTATTTTATCAGCAAAGTCCAAGTCATTGAAAATGAATGAAATAGAACATAATTATTTAAATAGAACACAATTATTAAAATATGTGCATAAGACATACGTTGTAGTACTCAAATGCATCTCCTACATTTGTGCTCTAGACAGTAGCGTGTGTTGTTCTTTAAAGCGATCCAAAACACTAATAGCAGCAATAACTTTAAAAACAACCATATAAAATTGTATTGAACCAATTCACTTCAATTTAACAAAAAAAAAAAAAAAAAAAAATCATTCTGCACATATTGTTGTTGAACCTTCTGTAAAATGACATGTTTAAAATAACATATTAAAAATGCAACTTGGGATAATTAAATTATTAAATTAATTAAATTAGTTAACCGACTAACCAAGATGAATCAATTTAAAATATTAAAAATATTAAGAATGTATTTTAGTGATAATCATGTCTTATAACCTGGCTCGTCTAATCCTTAAAACACTTTTGATGCTAGTTGCTTCATTCATTCCTGGGGGTTTTGTTGCATTTAATCTAATCTGCCATAATAGCTCCTTATATTCTAGTGAAGCCTCCCATTTCTTATTCTAGAGCACGTACCCCAAAACCCCAGAGGTGGGGAATGGGAGGCTTCACTAGAATATAAGGAGCTATTATGGCAGATTAGATTAAATGCAACAAAACCCCCAGGAATGAATGAAGCAACTAGCATCAAAAGTGTTTTAAGGATTAGACGAGCCAGGTTATAAGACATGATTATCACTAAAATACATTCTTAATATTTTTAATATTTTAAATTGATTCATCTTGGTTAGTCGGTTAACTAATTTAATTAATTTAA
This sequence comes from Protopterus annectens, assembly GCF_019279795.1. NCBI lineage: Eukaryota > Metazoa > Chordata > Ceratodontiformes > Protopteridae > Protopterus > Protopterus annectens. The sequence goes on from NC_056741.1 coordinate 943,612,033, forward strand.
TAATTTAATTATCCCAAGTTGCATTTTTAATATGTTATTTTAAACATGTCATTTTACAGAAGGTTCAACAACAATATGTGCAGAATGATTTTTTTTGTTAAATTGATGTGAATTGGTTCAATACAATTTTATATGGTTGTTTTTAAAGTTATTGCTGCTATTAGTGTTTTGGATCGGCTTTTAAAGAACAACACACGTTTACACTGTCTAGAGCACAAATGTAGGAGATGCATTTGAGTACTACAACGGTATGTCTTATGCACATATTTTTAAATAATTGTGTTCTATTTAAATAATTATGTTCTATTTCATTCATTTTCAATGACTTGGACTTTGCTGATAAAATACAGTTCAAGTATTTTAATTCTTAAAAAGAATGGAGTTACAGCAATGAAATTTATAGCACAAACTGTTAATAAGAGCACTAGCACTTTAAAACCCTAATGTGGGTTAATGAATTGCAATAATGGTTTTACATCTTAATTGTGTAATTTAGTTTTTAATGGACAACAGTATTTAAATGGTGGCACATCCGATAGGACTTTGTCTTGATAAAGCCTGATATTGATCAGGCGAAAGCGCTTGATTTTACGATTTTACAAAATTTTTGTTGTGTTTCGTGTTGAAAATAAAGTGGAGGATTATTTGGCAGCCGTTTTTGTCGTGGATTTACTTGTTCTTGGTACTAGTTTTCACATCTTTGTTTTATGTTGTCATTACCTAAACAGCTACTTGCCGGTGGCTCAGCTGAGGTCACGTCTGCCTTTAATTCTGAGTAGATCAAAGAGCTGTAGGTTGTTTCAGCTAGAGTGGGTCCTTAGTGTCATACCGCAGTGCGGATAATGCAGAGGAGCAGGCTGAGTGTGGTGGTTGCTACACTGTTGGGGTGATACTGAGGTGACATCTACCCTCAGACTGACATCAAACATTACAGTATGGTGAAGCAGTAGCTAAAGCCTTTGCCATACATGTTCGGGATTCAGTTCTGACCTCTGATTACTTTCTATGCCCATTTCACGCAGTCTCTCCATCTCTGAATTCTTTTCTCTAAATAATCTAGCTTCCTAAGGGTGGCGATTTTAAGAACCGCACTAAGGTGGCTGAATTTAAATGACTTTAAGGCTTGAACCCTATAAATCTCCTGACCTCAGTTATAATGTATCATTGAAACCCAAACTCAAGGAAGGGACTTTAATGCAATCTGCATATAATGTATGGTAGCATGTGACTGCCTATAAAATTAAAAGGAATGGGTTTTTAAACTTTTATGTAAATGCCTGATGAAACCTTAGTGTGAAAACAAATTTGCTGTTATACTTATGAACTGAAAATTATTTTTTTTCATTTGCTGATACATGATGCATTTTGCCATAAGCTGCTTTGATACTCCAGTTTCCTGCCAACCCAAATACATGCATGCTGTTTGACTTTTGTAGACTTCCAGCATGTAAAACATTTACCCTTGATCTTGTGATCCGAGTCATGGATGAACATGGTTCACATAGATCCAGTTCAAGTCTCCCATTAAAATAAATGCATTAAATCAAATCCCAGGTACTTGCCATTGAATAACCCAGAGTGTCTTCCAGTTTGATGCAGCATTTGTTCTAGTTACTGTTACAGTAAGGTGCAAGAAAACATTGCTTTGAACCTACACTATGTAATGGAAAAAAAGTTAATGCGTTTTTGTTCAAAAAACAGGCAGGTCCATATGGTGGGTGGTGTATTGAAAAAGGGTCATGGTCTCACTGGGATCCGTCCAGTCAATAAAATGCAGACATTAACACTACAGCAGTGTAAGTTATTTCCTATTTCACTGTGTTGGTGTTTCCCCAGCGAAATGATCAGACGTGCAGGCACAGCTCCCTGAAAAAACACTGCAGAATAACTAGGTACAATAACAGGAGTCAAATCAGCATGCATTTTCTGAATAATATGAAGTAGTACTTCCGCGGTGGTGCAGCAGTAGCATTGTTGCCTCACAGCAAGAGGTTCTCTCGTTCAATTCTCGGCTTGGATTGGGAGTGCCTTCTTTGTGGAGTCTGCATGTCCTCCCCATGGTCAAGTGGGTGTTCGAAAGACATGCGTTGAATGGGCATGCCTTCGTTGAAGGTTGGGCGTCGGGCTGGCAACTTGACACCATAAAAAAAAACTGCCAATAATTAGCAGACTGGAGTTCCGCTGTGGCGACCCCTAACTAGCAAAAGCCGAAAGACAAACAACAACAAACAACAAGTAAAGTCAAATATCAGTCATTATTTAATGACTTCAATTCTCACTGATTTGCCAGAAAAAACACACATTTTATGAGAACCAGATTAAAGATATGAGGCAAAAATATGGACTGTTGAGAGGAATGACTAAATGTCAGTCATGTACCTTTTAACTTCACATACTCCACATACTCCCAAACAATTTCAACACTCCTTTATCCACAAAATTAGTGGTGCAATATTCCCAAACTCTACCAGCTACAGGGAAAAAATAAAAACTTCCTTTACCCTCTTTTACTTGCTTAACCACTGGTGTCATGAAAACATATCAGGTCTGTACTTCTGTACCACTTCTTCCATAACTTAGTTTCTTAAGTCTGGAACAAAACATAGCTCACACTATATCAGTCTTAATCCTACCCCTACCCCACCCCAAAACAAACCACTTTCACCTCCTCAAACTTCTTAATTCTCTTTCTACATCCTTCAACAATGTTAAAGTTCCTGACTCCATCTCATCCTAGTCTCATAACCACTCAGTACTTGCCAAATAATTCAACCCTCAAACTATTAAGCCTAAATTTCTCCATTTTTTAATATAACTAACCTCCCTTATTCATATTCTACTAATCTAAAACTATTTAGAAACTAAACCTGAACATCTGTATGCACATTCAACCCACCAAATATTAAACCCACAACATCCACACCAGCATAACGTTAACACTAGTCAAGCTGGAAGCATCAAAAATAATTAGCGTAACGGAGCTCATTTTTCTCCCCTCATACCTCAGACATTATAACAATAGAAAGAATAATGGGTACAAAGTGAATTCCCTAATCTGTTTTACTACCTCAGTGAGTACATCTGCACTTTCAGTGCCTGTTCTGATGAAAGACAATGGAAAATGTTTGCTCATTTGAAAAAAAAAAAAAAAAAAACTTTAAAGCATGTCTCTCAATGACACAGACCTTAACTGGCTTCAATTTGAACTTAAATTCACACATTTACTGTTCATCTTGCCCTGAAATACCTAACCCCAACTAGCAATTGCAATAAAGTCCAACACCTTATTAATCAAATGTTCCAATAAACCAAATGAGAATATCATGCTGGAATAAAAAAAGAAACATGATTGCCCCCAAAACATACCTATAAAAAAATGAGTATTTCCTCACTACTGTAAATAATTCTACCCTTGCTGCCACTATGACTATACTAACCTAGCTACTACTAGTTACATGGCTTATCAAGTCGAGACAGAGACAGTGGGCTACCGTGGAGTTACTTGCATTATAGAAACATAGAAACTCAGCCTGGTGACAGTAGAAACAAGTCCCTTCTTCTGGGAGCGAATATAGGTTCATTCTACCTATAAACCTGAAAAAAAGGCCACCAGAAATACACTGCCAAGCAGCTCTATTATGTCCAGAAATTCCACACATCTAATCCACAACAATTTTAGAAGCTACTTAACTAAGTCTCAAGCAAATGTAAAATAACAGTCCCAAAAGTAAGTCCCAACAGGTTAGGTGAGTAGATAAATGCAAAAATATCCCTCCAAACCAAGTAGAAGGCAGATGTAGCAAGTAATAGTAGCCAGAAAACTCCAATCAGAATGTCCTCTATCTCTTTTCACGCGTGCACAAGCACGCTTAACTTCATTACTAGAATAGCCTCGAGTGGTAAATGCCACTTTTAAATACACAAGTCCACTTTCAAAATCCTGCTGTGATGATGACAATCTAGAGAGCCTAAGAGCTTGTCCCTCAACAATGTTGGGGAACATGTGTGGTGGCTGCATACTACTCCTCTGCAAAAAAGAGGGTTGGTAGCAATCCTTCCTGTGTACACTAGTTTGTATCTCACCATTAGTTCTTGTAATACTTACATCTAAAAATGGATCTCATCAGGAGAACACTGATATGTAAACATCAGGAAACTACTGCTGCTGTTAAGGTTGTGCACAATATCATGTAAGATTCGTGGTCACCCTTCCAACAAATGAAAAGGTCATCCACGAACCTGCGAAAAAACGTCACATTGCTATCTGTGATGTACATCTCCTCCGATTCTTTCATAACAATGTTACTATATACATTAGCACAGCTGGTCCCCATCACAACACCTGACCTTTGTCAGTAGTATGTATTGTCAAACCAAAAAACATTGTATTCCACCACCATTTCCATCAACATACATATAAAATCAGCTCTCATCTCATTATATATCCCATTTTTCACTAAACAGGCCTTAATCATCTCTAACCCTTTACTATTGGGGATAAAAGTGAACAAGGATACTACGTCCAAGGTCACCATTAAATTAAACTCATTACCATTACTACCTGCCAGGTAGTTGTGTAAATCTAGCAGAACATTTTCAGTATCTTTAAGTACCACCTCATAACCTTCAAGAACTTTTTTAAGCTCTTTATCCAAATACACAGAAACAGGCTCAGTCATCCACCCAGCCCCAGCTACTATGGGTCTAAATTTAGGTCTTAAGGGATCCTTGTGGATCTGAGGCAAGCCATCTATTTGGGGTACCACCGGGTTTTCCACAAGAAAATACTCATAAATGTCTTTTCTTATGTGTCATAGGCTTAAACTATCTTGCAAAAGTGAATAGATCCTATACTGCATATTCAAACACTTTCTGTATTTATAACTTGATAAGTTCTAAAATCAGATAACATCTCTGTCATTTCTGTGTAATAGTAGTTAGCATCCAACACAACCACTGGCCCACCTTTGTCCTCAGGACGAATAACTATTTTACTGTTATTCTGTAAAGAGCTGATTGCTCAATGTTGTTGTTTCGTTAAATTATCCATATACCTATTTTCACTAATCTATGAGCATCATATAAATCCCTTTCACATGCCTTAATAAAAACATTAATATTAGCTGGCACTGTGGGAATAAACAAACTTTGCTCCTTGTACATATTAAAAATATTTCCATCCTTCATTCCATAGATTAGTGCAAAATAGGCATATGGATAATTTAACCAAACAACATTCAGCAATCAGCTCTTTACGGAATAACCGTAAAATAGTTATTCGTCCTGCGGACAAAGGTGGGCCAGTGGTTGTGTTGCATGCTAACTACTATTACACAGAAATGACAGAGATGTTATCTGATTTTAGAACTTATTCTCAGAACTCAGCAGAAACGTGCCTCTGTACCGCCAGAGTGGAATTTGGTTTGTAGCAATCAGACCCCCTCTTGAAACTATAAGACATTTTAGATATTTGGGACCATGGATTAATCAACAACTTGACTTTCAACACCCCACTGGAATGTTAAAGTGTGTAGTCGACTCACAATTCCTTTGGGCAAAAAGAAAAAAAATCCTTACTTCCTTGAAACTGAAAGCAAGTTATCAATAGGTAATAGTGTACTTCTGCTGTATCTTGAATATGGCTTCCCTTTACTTGCTTCCTCCTGCAAAATGAAAACAGCATCCACTCTGAATACCATCCACCAAGACACCCAAAATTAAGCAATACCTAAAACAAGTTAGTCCATTCACCAAATTCAGATCCAACCTAAAAAGGACTTCCTATAAAATGTTGTACCCTTCAAAATATTGCCTGGCACATTTACATTATTGTCTCCCTGCTGAGATAACTCTACTTGATATTTACTTACTACACTTAGCTCAGCCCAGCTGAAAGTTATGCCATCTGTTCGCTCTGCTCCTCTTTTTTTATTTTGTATCCCTCCTTTACCTTCTTCCCCACCTTCATCTCCCATGCCTGACAGTTGTATCTATTGTAAATACTTTGTTCCTTAATTATTATTTTCTGCACAGGAACATTATCGCATATGACATTTTGACATCATACCAAACATTAGCGGACCGGAGTTCCACCGTGGCGACCCCTAACGGGATAAGCCGGAAGACACAACAACAGCAACAGGTGCTCTCCTTACTAGGGTTCCTGAGTGAATTTGTTTATTGTGTCTACTTATTATGATCATATTACTTGATGCTGCACACCATCCTGACTTACACTTCTCTGCTCTTTTATATTACCCCTGTTGCAGGGACATCGGTTACAGTTTAATGGGTTTTTTTTGGCTGACCCTGATAATGGTCCAGATGGATCAGTGCTTTACTCCAGTTGAAGAATTTTAAAGAAAATACAGCTTTAATCTGCAATCAAACCCATGCTGGTTGTACAGGATTGTTAGGGACATCACCATACCCAGTTCATAAATTATTTCAGAGGTCAGCCAGAGGAGATATAATGGTTATATTTCCAGTAGAGTCTAAAAACCTTTAGGTCAGATTTAAGATTTTTTTTTAGTAGATTAGCCTGAAAGCTTCTTTAGGAAAATATTCAAGTGATATTATTTAATAGAGAGCTACATTACATTTTTAAATAACATCATCGTATAATGTATACTCATTAGTGAATTCTCTTCTTTTCTGATACCAGTCAGCAAAACTTAGAAATGCCTTTTTTGTTAATTTTGGGGATAATTTCTTTTAAAATTTGTTTAACATCAGAAATACAAATTACTACAGAAAAAGTGCAATGACACAGATTCTTCAAACCCAGCCGCAGGAGCACACACCCCTCAGAGGAGTACATTAAGGCACATCACTTTGTCTCATGTAAAGAAATACCCCTCCAACAGAAGCAGTTTATTAACAACACACATCACCTCAGTCAAGATATACTAACAACTTTCACCCACAGAACAAGTGGATCAACACACATCCCTAGTGCAGGAGGAGATCCCACCCCAGAGATGAAGTAAAACAAAACATATCATCTTAGTACAGATACAGGAATACCCCCACCCCAGGGGAAGAATATTAACAACACACATCACCTCAGTTTGGGTACACTAACGCATTCCTTCCCACAGAAGAAGTACATCAACACACATCTCTAATGCAGGAGGATATACCCCCCACACACAGAGGAAGTGCATCAGCTCATATCACCTCAATCCAGGTACAGGAGCATTTCCTGTCCTGCTCAGAAAGGAAGTATATCAACACATATCACCTCAGTCCATGTGTAGGATGATATTCCGCTCTTATCAGAGGAAAGACATCAATACACACAACCTCAGTGCAGGTGCAGGAACACGTTCCCCCTCACAGAGGAAGTATATCAACATGTCACCTCAGTTTGGGTATAGGAACACATTCCATCTCTCCCACTATAGAAGACGAATCACCTCAGTCCAGGTACAAGAATACACTCTTTCCTCAGTGGAGAAAGTTCATCAACACACGTCATCTCAGTCCATGAGCAGAAACACAATTACCACACAGACACATGCACCCCCCCCCCCACACACACACACACACAGACACGCACACAATATGCATCAGGGCACATCACCTCAGTCCAAGTACAGGAACACATCCTCTCAAGAGGGAAAGTGCATCAACACATTACCTCAGTTCAAATGTAACAGCTCATTTCTCCCCTTAAAGAGGAAAAAGATGCATCAACATTAACATCAGCACAGTCCAGGAGCAGGAGCACATCCTCCCCTTCTGCAAAGGAAGTGCAGGAACACACATCACTTCATTCCAAGAGCAGAAAAACATTTCATCCCCAAAGAGAAAGTGCATGAACTCTCATCACCTCAGTCCAGGTGTAGGAGTACCCCCCCAACACACACACATACACACACACACACACACACACACACACACACACACACACACACACACACACACACACACACACGCACACACACACACACACACACACACACACACACACACACACACACACACACACACACACACACACACACACACACACACCAAGTAAATGGATCAACACCATATCAGTCTAGATGCAGGAGCACATCCAGTTCATAGTGGAAGCATATTAACACATATCACTTCAGTCCAGATTCGGGAACATATTCCTCCCCCAAGAAGGAAGTGCACCAAAACATATTACACCTGTCCAGGTGCAGGAGCACATCCCCTTCAGCACAATAAATACATCAGCGTTTGTCTCACCTCTTAGATGCAATGGTGACTATTTTATTCATGTTTTCAGTTGCCACCCTAATTTATGTTTTTGTCTGACTACTAATATCATTGTTGGGTCATAAAATGAAAGCTATAATGACGCAGACCAAACTTTAGACACCTTGAGTGAAAAGAGTGAAAACAGAAGATGAGCTAAATGATAAGCCTACATGCATCACATATACAGTGCATAGTTTAAAATTAGATATTACAAGGATAAGGCAGGCTTAGAAAACATTAAGGGGGGCAGTTTTAGTTGCATTTGTGGCAGCACATTGTATGCACTGACTAACAGTGGCCAATGATATAAAATAAAGTAGTTACATTTCATACAGGCAAATATCTGGCTAGTTGACTTGTGATATTCCTTTTATAAAGCATTCTTACACAGTTACTCTTTACACTAACATGGTTCAAGTTTTGCAGTATTCCTCAGCTGACAGATCTTTGTATAATCCCCTGTTTAGATGCTTGCTTCACCCTCTTGTTAAACTTAATAAACCATCTCACACACTGTCACTTTATTACCTAATTTCTGTAATGACCTTTCCCACATATGCATTCTTGTTGACTTAGTAGTTAAAGAATAGAGAATAAAATCAAATTTCATATGTTATAGTTTAGGGATGAGAACATACTGTTAAAGTGTTGACAGTACCTAAAAACAATAAGTAATTTTCAGTGGATTTACTCAGAGATAACTATAGCTCAGTCACCATTTTACAGATTAATTTTAGCAATTCTTTGACATGAAATAAGTCTCTGTTAAGCTAACATAATTTGAAAGCTTTTGCTGTGATATGATCCTTCATTTTTAAGACCACTAACTAAAGAATATAATTGTGTTAAAGACAACACTCTTGATACACCTCCTGTCTGTTGTTGTGAATGCTGGGAAAGCTTAAACTCCATCCGAATTCTTTTTCTTTTAGGGATTAAAATGAGTGTTACTATGAATTCATTATTTTTGTTTTATGGAGTTCAGACGTTTTGTGAGACCAGCTCCCTTACCACTTAATAAACACATTTAAAAATAAAGTAACGTTAAATCAATACATTACACATACTTTGTATTATCTTTTGTATGCATATGGAGTCATGGAGTTTTCAAATATTTCAGGGGGATGAAACTTTATATACAGGGGAGGGGGAAGAGGTGGCTTGTCCTCTCCTGCAAAACAGAAGATAAACCTTTCGATTATATTCTGCATTGATAACATTATATTTACTTTTTGGTTAGTTCTGTGATGTGCTCTGTGCGTATATGTGACATAGTACTGTGGCCACAGGATAAACTTTGATTAGTTCAGTCTTTGTCGAAAGCCAGCCATGAGTCTGTACAGTCCAACATGTCAATGTGCTATTAAAAAATTATATATTAAGGAGGTAAGGGGTGTTATATTAATATTAAAGGCAAATGTAAGATTTTACAATATAGTATTATAATATTAGCTTATTAAGGAGGGAGAGGCAGTAGTGCCTGCACTAATCATGTATTTTAATAGTCTACACAATTATAAACCTAAGTTATCAAATATCTCCAAGCACCACTATTAAATATTGTTTTTATTCCATCTAGAGATGAGAAAACTCTAGCTATTTTTTGCACAAAAAATTCTGATTGCAATAATGCATAGCAGTGTGTGAAGTGGTATGATGGGGTTCGCTCACACCTGGTTAGAGAATTAGAAAGTTTGATGGATAGGCTTTGCCTTTGTGGTAACTCTTGCTAGGTGTGAGCAAGTCCACTCATAACTTAAATTTCTAACATGGTTAAAAAAGTGAGCATGCGTGACAGGGTTATTCACTTTTAAACCAAAAACTAAGTTGGAAAGTTGTTAATACTATGTTTAGCTAATGAAAAAGTAATAAAAACACTGCATGACTGAAAAGGATAGAAGTGTATGAAACTTGCATAATAGCAGTATTTTCAAAGACTTCAAACCGGAATGAACTAGAGTATGTTTTCATGAGTGTTTCCACATGCTGGACTAGAGATCCAAGGCAATTTGTAGACAATTCAAGACTGCGCAACTCTTATGTAATTTGAAAGGCAATGGTGATTCGGAAAGAATAACTGAAAATGCACACACTTCTTTGTTTTCTTCCATGAAAGTGATAGGAAGTTTCAGCTGAGATTCATTAAGCTGCATTGCACAAAACACACTAACTATATCACTGAGATGTGAAGATCTCTAGCCATTAAGCATATTTATAAACTACATTAAGTCCTTTCCATGTGGTTTAACCTTCCTGGTACAATATTCAAGACTTGGACAAAAGGGCCTTGCTGAATGATTAGACAAAGTCGGTACATGGTACTACATATGCGTCTCCTTTTCCCCGGCAGTAAGTCTAGCATGACGTATAATGTCCACATGAACTCTAGCATGATGTATAATGTCCACATGAACTCTAGCATGATGTGTAATATCCGCGTGAGCTAACATATGGGAGGTCATTTCAAAGCATCATCTAAATGAGGGCAGTATGGAAGTCCAGTGTTATACTACCGTGACACAATAATTTTATAACATTTGTTTGCCATAGAAATAGAACCAACAGCATTTTATTTTTTCTGACATCAACAATAAGTGACAATCTCTCTCTTTCATAACTGTCATTATGTAGACAGTAATGCATTGCTAAAAATTAACAACAGTATCTGGAGGAAGAAATTTGTTTCACAAAGAAGACTAAAAGCCTTAAGCTTTAAAGATTACATAATAAGGAGGTTGGACACAAAAGCAATAGGCATACAACCTAGTAAATATTTACTGTATGTTCTTGTTTTTCAAGTTAGTTCACAATCTTTTCCTGATGTTACATCCCCACAAGACGTACATTGTGCCAGTTGCATATGAACATATCACTTACAACTTTTAACTGGTTTATTTTTGGGCTGGCTTTAGAAAACATGCATTTAGAGAGAGAAAATACATGGAAAAAAAGCATGTAAATTAGCTGAAAGTCTAAAATTAATCTCCAAGAAAATAATTTCCTCTCATTACTTGCACGTTTGTGACATCTTCCTGTTGCAGTTACATTTAGATGAAATGTTTACAATTAGTAGATCAATATTTCTTCATCACACCTTTTTTGTATTTCTTACAACACCAATACATTAAGCTTATCAGGTAGTGATAAACAAACACTGCAAGACCAATTTTCTCAGCAAAATCTGAACTGACACTGACCTAGACAACTTCCAGGACAACATGTGCACTAATGACTTTTTAACTCTCTCTGGCCACTCCTTAGGCCAGTTGGCTGCATTTGTTTTCATTTTCTATATAAATAGGTCCCATCCCAAACCCAATAGCGGTGACAGTGTACCCATGCATATCATCAGATTACACCCAGTCATCCTGTCACATTGACAGTCTGTCAAAATGTTCCAGGAACACCTTCCAAACATACAGGTCCTCTTTGACCATCTTATTTATTTTTACACTGTGATGTTTCCTAGTGCCTCAGTAGATTAGCCACTGATGAGTAAAGATGCTGCCCCACCCTCTGGCCCCACAAGCAAAGTTCAGCAAACCCAAACCATCCATCGTGTCCTTAACCCTGACATTTGACATGGATAACTAGCCACTCTTCAATCTTCCCTCTCAAGCTCTCCAACTTATCCTGCAGAAAACAGAACAGACTCTTTTCGACATCAATCACTAAACTCAAAAGGTAATAACCTTAGCTGGGCCTTCTTGTTTCATCATTGTCATCAGCCCCCTTTTTCCTATTTTCTACACGGGGTTGGGGTGTTGCGTTAACTGTCACCATCTCTCTCAATTCAATGCCACACTCCTGCCTTCTTCAACACTCTTGCCTGGTAGTCACAGATCTTCTTTCACACAATCCATCCATCTCTTTGTTGGACATCCTCGTTTCCTCTTACTTTCTTCCTGTCTGTCCCAAATCTTCTTCACCAGATTGTCTTCTGCTTTTCTGCACACATGTCTGAACCACAGTAATCTGTTCTCTTTGATCTTTTCTACGATTATAGCTACTTTGGCTTCTGCTCTTAAGTCTTCATTTCTTTGTCTGTCCCACCAGTGTGCATCCTATCACCCTTCTCAGACACTTCATTTCCATCACCTCTAGCTTCCTCATCTGCTCTGCCTTTACTGCCCAGGTTTCTGTACCATACAGTAGTCCTGGTTGAACCACTGTCTTGTACACCTTACTTTTCAGCTTCTTTGGCATTCTTCTGTCATAGACTATGCCTGATATTCTATGCCAGTTGGCTGCAGCTCCAGTGATTCTAGCCTTGACCTCTTCATTCAGACTTCCCTTCTCCTCAACCACCCCTCCTAAATACTAAGCTATTAACCCATTCCACTATCCACATTTCTTTCTATCTCAGTTCACAGCTTCTTCTAATTTCCCCAATTTGCTGCCATTACGACCGTCTTAACTGTGCTTAATTTCATCCCATATTCCTTCAGTTTTGCATTCCATTCCCCTATCCTTTGCTGAAGTTCTTGCTCGGAGTTTGCCTATAATGCCACATCATACAGCAGCTTTGTTGATCTGCCCCCTCTGACCTGTTTGCTAATGTAGTCCATCACTAGTATGAACAACAGTGGGCTCAGAGTTGAACCCTGGTGCACACCCACTCCAACTGGGAACCCCTCTGTCAGTCCAAACAATATTCATACTTGAGTCATTGGGTTCTTGTACATAGCCTGCACTAATTCTACCAATGTTTCTGGGACTTTGAACCACCACAAGTACTGCCCAGATCAGCTTTCTTGGGACCTTGTCATATGCTTTCTCCAAGTCTAGGAATGGCCAGTTGGACTCTTTCCTCATCTCTACCTTCTTCTTAAATATCTGACTTACTGCAAACATCAGGTCAGTTGTGCTACATCCTGATCTGAATCTGAACTGCTCATCTCCCATCTTACATTCTACTACTCTGCGTATCCATTTATCAATCACCCTCTCCAGAACTTTCATGCAACGTGATAGGAGTTTGATGCCTCTCTACTGCCCACAGTTGTGGATGTCCCCTTTGGTCTTGTACATTGGCACAAGTCTGCTTATTCTCCAATCATCTTGGATAAGCCTTTCTCTCCACACTGCTATGACTACCCTCAGGATCCATTTCTCCCCTATCTCACCCAACATCTTTAGCACATCTGCTATGATCTCATCTGAGCCTGCTGCTTTCCCTGACTTAATTTTCCTTAGTGCTATTCTTACTTCTTCTAGGGTTGGCTTCTCTTCTTGTTTCATTGCAGGCTGTGTCTGGGACAGTACAGCTTCTCTAGGGTTATCTTCATTCAGAAGCTACTGGAAATACTCCTTCCATCTGCCTTTGATGTCCTGTGGACTGGAACAGGTTGTTGCTGGCATCCCTTATGAAGGGTGTCTGACTATCTTCTTTATCTTTCTGTCTTTGCCTTGCAACCTGATATTATTTCTTTATGCCACCTACTGAGTCACTTTCCAGAAGCTGATAGAGTGCCTCTGATGCACTGTTCTTTGCTACTGTGACTTCTTTCTTAGCTTCTTTGTTAGCCAAGCAGTATTATTTCCTCGGCTGGTCTTTTCTATCTCGCACTTTTTTCTGCAATCCATCTTGTTTATCCTTAGCCAAAGATATACCTAACTCCTCACATAAATGCAAAAAGCTGCCCAGCACTGTAGACACCCCTTGTTTCCCTTCCCTGCAAAAAGAAAATCATGTAAGTAATGGACCACCTTCCCATCGGGGTTTTCCGACTTCCAAATCCACTGCAATGCTGAGCTAAACTTCTCAAATGTAACAAAGGCAACAGCACAGCTCTGTCAAAGTAACACTTACCCAGAAATGTCATCATTAACTTATACAAATCCTACTCACTAATTATCAGCTGCCAAAAGGCTACCTCATTATCCAGCTTCACTAAATGCGGGTCATCTAATGCCCTGCTTACCCCTACTACATCACCCAGCAATGTATACTGAATCTTCACTGTTCTGCAGTGAATGTAATCATTAAGCAAATTATCTGCACGAAATGACATATGGTGAAACAGATGGAAGTCTGTCAGATTCTTCTTAGGTACCAAGCCCAACAGAGATATCCTAAATGACTCAAATAGTGGCACTGGAAACAGGCTCATTACCCTCCCTGCCTGCATTTCCTTATTCAACAAAAATTGCACTAACACCTGCCACCACTTCACTGACTGTAAGTTCTGACAAGCTTTATATAACCTCCATCCTCAATTAAATAAAAAATCCTTCCACAAAGCCTGCATTTAACTCCTTGGCTATGGCCTGATTAGCGTATCTCTGCAGCTAACTGATGCACAAAATAAAGAGTTGTTGGCTTGTAGCAAAAAAGAAACAACCACCGGTATATCCAACAAATTTAATGAAACTCTAACGTCTCGGTCAAAGCCTCCAAGCACTATAACACAAAGTAAAAAACTTGCCCCATATATACACATACAAATACATCAATTAAACAATCATACACTTAAAGAAGTACTCTCCAGTTACATTCTTTATTTAGTCCCCTTGGAGACAGGGTGTCAAATTTTAAAATGTAAGTAGATTATTTTAAAAGCAACTGTTTCTTGATACAAGAAACACCAGATCTAGATATTTGTATTTTTTCCAAAACAGTGCCTTGTAACCCTTTACTTTCTCCATCATGAAACAAACTAAGATGTTCAGCTATAGAGCTCTCTGCTTTTTTATTAGCAATATCCCTCACATGCTCTAAAATCTGCAGCTAAGACTGCAATGCAGCTGCATTAATAGGTTAGTCAGTTGGCCAGTCTCCCAGCCCCTCCCCAAAAAGGAAATACTCTCATAGGGTGGTCCTCACCATCCCTAACCTCTCATTGCTAGCATATTTGACACACACCCCTCTTTGACCTTACTGTGAACCTAAGAGACCACGACCCCAATAACTGCTTTTGTTGTGCCAGCATTGTACCCCACTATGTGGTACCCCATAAAATAATACACTACTCCTGCTTTATATATCATGATCCTTAACTATGTGGCTGCATGCCTGCTCTCCCATTTCAAGGATTTATTAACTGCTTTCAACTTCCTAAACCTTTGATTGTACTGCAACCAAGCACTGCCACCCCTAAATGTCTGCACTTTGTGATAATAGAAACATAGGCTAATAACGGCAGCAGCTGCTCTGGTTCCTTCTCCACAATCATTGGCATGAAATATATAAACCCCAGAACCTAGCTGTTCCATGTTTTGGTCTAAACATGGCTAGACACTTCTTAAATAGAACATCCAATGCTACTGTCAAATCCCACAGAGCTGAAATTCAGCTTATCCATTTCTATGGGCACAATCTGAATCTAGCAGCTACCCCTGTCGTTTCCTTAATTGCTGATGGAATATGAAGTAAAACACATACCTCTTACCCCATCCGAGCCACCCAAGCAACTCATCCTGAGGTCCTATCATAGGTAAGCTGGTGATCTGGCCAGCTGCCTCTCTGCATGCATGACCTAATGGTAACTGAAAAACACTATCTGCTGCATCAACTGAGGATGCCCCTGGTCATCTGAATACTCTTCTGCCCTTTCTTCAGCCACTACTTGCTCACCTTAGGCCTCAGTTTCCCTCAACAACTCTTGCCTGCCCTTATCATCCAAATCTGGCAATGAGCCCCTTAAGTATACATTGGCCAGCTGAGTGCAGTCCAATTCAGACCCAACAATAGCAGCAGAATCACCATCTACAGTTGGCTGGGGCACCAACAATTCTCCATCAGTGACACCTCTTGACTTCTGGTCCTTGCATCCTCAGACAACATTCTACTGCTAGGTGCTGTTGGCTGGCTTCTGTTTATTATACCCTCTGACCTGACTGTGCTGTTCACAACATCTGTTTGCATCATACACACTGCCATCTTCTGCTTACTATACACTCGGACCTGCATGTGCTGCTCCCAGGCATGTGCTTGCATAGGGCTCACTGCCTGTGGGGAAATGGCTGCAGTCTGATTGTGGATATCACTCCTATTCCTTCTTAATTCTTTAATGTTCACCATGCTGAAAGAGGAAACATAACATTAATAACCAGCCAGTATGTATGCCCCCTCCTAACTTGACACCCACCCTTAGCCAATATATATTATGTATCTTTGCCTAACAGCCCCATTTTACCAACATATAAACTACTTTTAGCAGCCTAACCTTATTTATTTGTTAGCTACTATCCCTAACCAGTAGAGAAATCCAATTAGTGCCCTATCGTTGAAAAACTTCCCCTAGCTCCTATACATCCGTTGTCAGTCTAAACAACAGACCCCCCAGCCCCCCAATTATCACTCTCATTACAACAGGTCACAGTGTGCACAAATAGGCCATTCTCCCCTCAAAACCCTTTTCAGGGGATTAACCACAATGGGACAGCACAGTCAAATTATTTATATTTATTTATTTTTATTCTAGTTTAATGCTATTCTACAGCCTCTTAGTCATCTTAGTACATCCTGCTAAGAAATACCCCTCCCGGCTCCTGACTCACTCATCCTACCACTGAGGTTTAACTATGAAACTTGAAACCTTCCAAGGACAAGACAGCATGGGGTATGGTGCCCATTCAAGGTTCAACTTCATACATTCATTTTTTTTTGTATCATTGATAACCCTTATAACCAGAACTGTATGCATCGACTTTTCTAAAACCTATTATTATCTTTTAAGTATAGAGTAGCACATCATTACCTTCCTGAGTGCTTCACTCATACCTCTCAACTGTATAGACGTTTGCAGAATGTCCAAATTTTACCCTCATATTTCTGGTCTGTTCCTCATAAAAATTGCCTTTTTATGACAAAGTACTTGGATGATCTAAGGATTGAAGTCACTAAAAAATGAGATGCATTTGAGTTTCAGACTTCATATCCTTCAGAAAAATGCATGCTAACAAAAATCCTGTTATTCTATCAGCTTTCTAAGTTTATAAGAGCAATATTTAAAATGTGTACCAATTATTGGGCTTCTGTCCCCCATTATGGCAGGCTTTGTCCAGATTTCTTGTGCTAAGAGGTTGAGAGGTATGGCTTCACTAACTGTACTTGATAGGAAGCTGTTTGTAGCATTCCCCTTTTTGGAGATTTGCTTCTCCTGTTACGTTGGAAGAAGCAGAACTATGGAATTCCTCTGCCAACCGACTTACCAGCATGAATGCTGGAAAAAAATAAACACTAGACACCTAAATTCAAAGGAGGAAATACCTTAACATCCTTTAAACATCACTACTCTTTCACTAGATTGCAGTGAGCTACTGAGCCTGTCACCTCTCACCAGTGCCCACATGCTAGGCCATAACGTTTCAGTACTTTGCTTTTTTTTTTTTTCAAATATAATTTTTATTGATTTTGCTTTAAGACATAACACAATACAGAGATGATGCGGTTACAGTAATACATTCAAACAGCAGGTATCATTCAAATAAAAAAAACTGTCTACAATATATACAATAGTGCTGTCAGATGATAATTCAAAGCTTGAGGATAGTCATGCTAAAGGGAAGGAAAGGTAGTATGCAGGTGATGAGGTATTGTGTCCAAAGTATATAAGCCTCTATTAAGTAACTAAACCAACCCTGTCCAGTTGTCTTGAGCCTCAGAGGTGAGGGGAATTTAGAAAAGCAGTGGCATTTAGGTGAGGAGAGGAAGGAGCATGTGAAAGGGGAGCAACAGGTAATAGTGTGCCGTCCAATATTTTGATAGTTATCAGCCAATAGTTCAAAAATGACCTCCCAGAATTTTTGAAAGTATGTGCGCTTACGTGCATTGGTAATAATGAGCTTTTGAGAAGTAATGGATTTAACAGCCAGAGTTCTGAACCCACCCCAAGTCATTTTAGAGCAATCTAACCAATTTTTGGCGATATAAAATTTAACTAGAAGGCACAGTGTTATTAGGATGTGAAATCTTAATTTTGAAAATTCAAGGTTAGTCATGTGTAATACAGCCATTTCCCAAGAGAGAGTTGATTTGTGATAGCCCATCTTTTCAAGTGTCACCTTTAGAGAGCACCAAATACTGTGTGGGTAGCAGCAGAACCATATTATATGTAGGATATCAGCATGGGGGAAAGAACAGCAGGGACAGGCAGGGGATATATTAGGATTAAAGTTGTTTAAATGAGTAGGAGTGTAGTATAGGTTGTTGTTAATCATGAATTGAGTACAGGTGAGCTTTTTGAAAGGGGAGAATATGAGGGTAGATTTAATAGCTGAAACTTTTTGTTTATCTGTTAAGATAATCCCATGTTGATCCCAGAATTTCACATATACCAACCTATCTTGAAACCTGATTTTATCTATAAGTTTACGAGAGCGTGATAGCATATTCTTATTGCTTGATAAGATCAGGATCAGATTAGAAACCTGTATGAAGTCATGGTCTGGAATCATGAGGTCTTGAATTAGACATCACCAAATAGACCAGCAAGGCAGCACAGAGTTCAATAGATTTATTGAATACTGATAAATATAACAAACTAGTTTCGGCCAACAGCCTTCTTCAGTGTAAAACTGTTTTACACTGAAGAAGGCTGTTGGCCGAAACTAGTTTGTTATATTTATCAGTATTCAATAAATCTATTGAACTCTGTGCTGCCTTGCTGGTCTATTTGGTGTTTTCTACTTGGTTTGGACCGTGCATCCCCTCGTGCATAGGACTTGGTTTACCTTGAATTAGACATGTAACAATCTCCCTGATTTGACGCAGGATTATAATGTATTTCTTAGATACTTTTATTGTGTCTCTTAATTCTAGTGGTGAAAGAGCTTTATGTTTGTGAATGTCCCACAGAGAGTAGTCTTTTATTAAAGGAAAGTCACCAAGGTTGATCATGTTATTATTTAACTCGATATTTACATGTCTTCTCTTTCCAACTTTTTTTATTTCAGCCTAACCCCTTTATGTCAGAAAACTGTGCACACCCTGCCATCCAAATTGTCTGCCACAATGACCAGCCTCTTCTTTACTTCTTCTTACCCTGTTATTTAAAAAGAAAATGTAATCAATACCAAAATGTGCTGACTGTTTACTGCCAGTTGTTCTTGGCAGCAAAATTTGCCAACACTCAGAGATCAAGTGATGTAACCAATACTGAATGCATGCTGAATCATGCAACCTCCAGAAACAGACTCCTGCTATGAGGTAAGCTCAAGCAGCGCAGGTAGGCCCACCTATCCACTTGTCTCTTTGCACTGTATCACTGATGTCCCAGTGTATGTCTATATATATATATATATGGCTATATCAACACACACACACACACACACACACACACACACACACACACATATATATATATATATATATATATATATATATATATATGTATATGTACATATATATATATATATATATATATATATATATATATATGCATATATATATAATATATATATATATATATATATATATATTATATTATATTATATTATATATATATATATATATATATATATAAATATATATATATATATATATATATATATATATAGTCCTCAATTAAACCTCATGCACGATATACTGTGGTGCACAGATCATAGATACAAAACTGCACCAATCACCAGCACCAATGTTTAGCCCAATTAAAAGTAAAAACACAACACTCTGGAAAGTGCCATTCCGTTCTTTTAATAGCAGACATGTTCTGCCACACCCAACAAACCAAGTTTTCGCCTCATGGCGTCATCAGTGCATCAACTCTACCCCTGCCAGCTGCAGCCTGAATGGAGTTAACGTGATCCTACCTTCAAAGTTGTGTTTGAGGATTAGTGATGATATCAAGTGTGGGGGGGGCAGATACATGATTATGTCCTAAGTTCCATGCCATGAATGCTACAGAACCTAGATTTAACTCTTCAGATGTTGCTAAACCCCAATCCCCCCAGCCTGCCACAATACAATAACCCAGCCCACCTTTTTAAATCAACTAAAGCAGACTACTCACATTAAGTACCTACCAAGTCTAACTATTCCTTGATTCCCTTGGATGCTGGTCAGCAAAGAGGTCACTCTTCATCAAATAATGAAACCATGAGGCCAGAAACATCTAGTCCAGTTATATTCTCCCTCCTTTACCTTCCCATAAATCCCTATCTCATATCCTGTCTCTAAGGTTCCTAACTACCTTAATCACATCTTACCCCTTCACTACACTGACTGAGATACTTGAACTCCCATTTAGGTGTTCACAGACAAGAATGTCTGTCCCCAAGGGCAAATCTAATTTTTGGACACTTGATTTGGCATGAAATTTTGTAAGCTGCTTGTGTTAGAATTCATTAAGAGCATTCTAATCGTGCCCACATAGCTGCTTTACTGCTTGTCAAGTACAAACTGGATGTGAGTCTAACTTGCTGAACAGAACTCAGCAAACCTCAAACTCCATGAACTATGTTTTCCATAGGAAATGACTACCAGTGTGGTTTCTAAGTGTACATTGGCAGCATTTCCTTTCTTTGTGGAGACTTCTGCTTTCTTCATGTTTGCATGACTGTGAGTTGGTATATATAAATATATGGAATGTAAGGGGAGCATACACTCCTTTAAAAATGCTCTCAATTTGATGAGTCATAGTGGAATAAATACTCATAATAAATACTCATACAGTGCATTTAAAATGCTATTATACTTTTATTCACATCTCCAGATTTGAGAGCTGAGAATTGCTATAGTATTCTTCAGAGCAGGATGGCACATCTTATTGCAATATGCAGTGATACAGATGTTAGTACACAAAATATAAAATCACATGGTTCTGATGCTCCTGAGGAAGCAAAACGAAACTCATACACAGCAGTGTTGCATATGAAATTTATAAACAGCAGTCCTGTGATAAGTCGAGTTGAATAGCACATTAGCTCATCCTAACATCGTTTGTCATGTTTAAAACAGTAATAGTTCTGCCGTGAGGCAAAACGTACATGATGACATGATACCTTCATGTTTATGCAAGTACAAAGCTATTTTGCTGTACCTTTGTTTTAGTGTAAACATTTTTTGCTTAACGTTTTATTATTTTGCATAGCTGAGAAGTGCAAATATGTTTGTTTACTTTTTATTTCAGGTTTATAGTCAATATTTAATGTTACTACTTTTATTTAGTATTGAAATAACAGTTTCCTCTTTTTTTTGGCTTCTTGTCTTTGAAATGTATTTGGCTGGCTACTGACTTGCCATTCATTACAAATGAGGTAGGTTGATGACCAAAAGTGACGTGTTGTGTCTGTTTCAAGTTTTAACTAATAAAAGTCACAGTTATGTGTGACTAAGTAATATGACTAATTTCATTTTTATAGAATGCCTTAGCTGCTGCACACTGCTAAATCCTTACTCCACCTCTAACTCTCTCTCTCTGTCTGTCTTCCCTTCCTCCTATTATACTGCTGCCACTGGTCACCAGAGCAAGTCAGTATTTAGTAATGCAAAGCTTTTGTTCTATTAATGTAAATGTGTGAGTATCTAGAGACTGGTCTATGTGAAACACCCTGAAAAGAGATAGCCCAGTATATTTACCAACTATCACAATTTAAGGTATATTTGTATTTACACATCTATGCACACATGCACGAACACACACACACACACACACACACACACACACACACACACACACACACACACACTCACACTCTTACAATGATTATATCACAACACAGTCATCTGTATAAGGTGTCTTTTTTTGTTGTAACTCAGCCACATAAATGCACTATGCACTGTTAGAGTATAATGGAATCGGCAAAGGTCAGTCCATACCATTCACTTTTCAGGACTCCATACCTCTGAGACTGTAATCATGAATTATAGAAAGACAGAAGAACTGTTAGTATTACAAAAGGAAATGTAATTCTGTGTGTTTCTGCATTTTGCTTCATGATCTGATGCATTTTGTAGCTGTGAACTGATGCATTGTGATGGATGGTCATGTTCTATCTCATTCAGGTCTAAGATGCACAGAGTTGCCTTGTTGTATACCCTACCTTGAAGTAGACAATGTCCCCTCTACCTTGAAGTAGACAATGTCCTCTCTACCTTGAAGTAGACAATGTCCCCTCTACCTTGAAGTAGACCATGTCCCCTCTACCTTGAAGTAGACCATGTGCCCTCTACTCTTTACAGCAATAAGTCTGCTGTGTTCCCTACCTATAATGTAAGTATATGGTGTTGCTTGCTATGTTGCACATTCCTAATATAATGCTGAATTCTTTCATTCTCTACTGAGATGTGAGGTAAACAGAGCTGAATGCTATATACTTTGCCTATAATACTGACATCCCATGAGTGTCATATGGCTGAGTTTTAGAAGGTGCAGTACTCCGTGTTGTCCACTTTATCTCAGTGCTAATCCCATTTCCTAAGTGCCTTGTATGCTACTGAGATGAAGGATGCACAATGCTGCCCTGCTGCGCAGTCTGTATGTATTGCACCTACCTTAGTGCTTTGCACTCTACAATAAAGAAGTGTTCACATTCCCATCATGCTGTGTGAACCCTACTTCTACTCTAACCATCATTTCATACACATTATGCTTGTACTAACATATATGGCACACAGAGAATCCTCATTGTGTGCCCTACTTGTATTGTCACCCCCTCAAGTCCTTCAGCATTCTAGTTACATAGAACACAAAGCATATATCTGTTGTGTACAGTGTGTCCTGCTATTCATTGTGACTGTCCTGTTTATTGAATATCAATAGTGCCACTGTATTACATGGCAATAGTTGTCATTGTATATATGTTATTGACACTGAGGTCAACATATAAGGTACAGCAGCTGTCCATTTTGAATGTTGACCATGAGAAATTGCATACCTTGCAAACAAATTCAGTAAGAAAAACTACCAAAGTAAGATGTGCACATACTGAGAAAGGATATAGTACTGTAACATGCTGGCTTCAGTTGTTGTGAGAGATAATAAAAGTAATATTAACTTGAATAAGAATGAAGACACACACACACACACACACACACACACACACACACACACACACACACACACACACACACACACACACACACGCATTAGTGACATACTATACAGTAGTTGGTAAAGCAAATCATTGATTCATGAAAAAAAATGGAGCAATTTAATAGGAAGTAACACTTTTTATCAACATCTATGGGCTGTATCCACAAATAACATCAAAGCAAACTAATCAGGCCCCAATTTAGACCACATCTGTCATGTAAAAGAACACCCAGAAATTTGCATTTGTAAGCACTTATCCCTATGAAAGTGTTTGTATGTTCTTAATAAGACACTTTGCTTTATTCATCCATTTACAGTTCAATTATTTTTCTTGGAATTTTATTTATTTATTCAACACACAGTGCAGCATATAAATCAATTTAACTTTGAAGACATTTTTATATAGTAAAGACAAAAACTGTTTCTGGATGGGATATTTAACTATATAATGGAATTTAAAACAATGCTATAAAAATGCAGTTTCCCATAGTTTCGGAGTTCACTGTTTAGCGTTGCCGCCTCACAGCAAGAGGTTCTCCAGTTCGATTCTCGGCTGGGGTGCCTTCTGTGTGGAGTCTGCATGTCCTCCCTGTGGTCACGTGGGTTTCCTCTGGGTGCTCCGGTTTCCTCCCACATCCCAAAGACATGCAGTAGGTGGATTGGAGACTCCAAATTGGCCCTAAGTGTGAGTGTGTGCGTGTGTGTGCCTTCTGTGGAAGGTTGGATGCCGGGCTGGCAACTCGACACCGTAAACCTCCACTACCAATCATGAGCGGCAGATGATCCACTGTGGTGACCCCTAACCGGGAAAAGCCGAAAGAAGAAGAAGAAAGTTGTGACTAAGAATCTGCTTTACAGCTGCTGGAACCTAGGGGGCAATGCAAACCAGCTCTTAATAGTAGAATCAGTGTAGATTGCATTTTAAAGTTGAACCAATGTGTTGTTTAAATATACAAAATATGGGTTTGTTCTTTTTTTCTTTTTCTATGTTTCAAGAACTGATGAAATACTGTATCATGAATCATTTGCTGAAGGTGTAAAATACTGAGTTTTGAATTTAAAGTTTTTTTTTTCTTGTGATTTATGTGTGCGGCATCTCAGCCATTGGTTACTTCCTGTTTTGTTGAAGGATTGAAAGTTTTAGAAAAACAGCCATGATTTTGCAAAGTGAAATAAGATTTTGTAGGATGGCTGTAATAGACAGCCAACAGTACTCTGAATCTAGGCAGAAGTGCGGCTACTGAGATAAATCTCCCGTGGCCTGAAATGTAAATGGCTTTTCCAAGTGAGTTGATTTCCTCAACCCCTTGCAAACTATCATGATGTATGAATGCCAGTAAACCATTTCCCACCCACCCAATTGCATGAAGGATTGGCTAAGCCAATTAAGAGGTAATAGCAAGAAGCACTCAGGTGGTTAACAAGATATGGCTAAGAAGTGTTTAAAAATCAAAGCACGGTGAAACAACTATAACCTCCAGTGGTAATCCCATCCAAAGAGAAATAAGTTTATTACAAAATGTGTGATTTATATAGTACTGACTTAAAAATCCACCACAAATGAAAATATGATTCTGCATAAAAGCAAGTGAAATACTAATTGAGAATGATATAACTAAAAGTGATATGGTTATAAAATGGACAATGAGCAACAGTTAGAAAAGATGATCAGAGTGCTGCAAAAGGAAAGTAAGATAATAAACTATATGGAGAACATCACAGATATGTTGAAAAAGTTGTCGTTTATATATGTGAAAATAGTTTCAAAATACCTGACTGTGTCAACTGAGTCAGTCTTACCCACAAATGATATATAGTTCCTTTATGAGTAGTGCTAAATGCCAACAGTCTTGGGAAACAATAATACCAGAAGGGCTTTCTCTCTCTCTCTCTGCCTTCTTTTTAACAGTAATTGTTTTGATGAAAATGACTTGATACAAATAGAAAGTGTGTGTGTGTGTGTGTGTGTGTGTGTGTGTGTGTGTGTGTGTGTGTGTGTGTATGTGTGTGTGTGTGTGTGAGAGAGAGAGAGAGAGAGAAAGCTGTTCAAAAACCTTGCAAAATGTTTTTACTAATGAGGCCAACTTTTATCTCATCTTTTTTGTTTTATGTAGTCATCACTATTGCTAACATACTGTTCTTAGAATACTTAATTCAACAGTCACCCACAACAGTAAGTATTTTTTAACCTTTTTATGTATTTTCAGTAAATTAAATCAGTACACCATGCAAATGCACATTGAACACATTTTAGTGTCTCTTCAGTATCATGAACAAGGTCGTCGATCAATACTTTATTGCAAATGGCAACTCTGTGTCTGTTTACTAAATGCTTGTAAATTCCTTATGAACTGGATACATACTTGGCACTACATATACACACTTTTACACCAAAATTGTTGTTGGTGCCTGCAGTGAAGTAAAGAGCACTTCAATTTATAGTCCTCAAAATTTCCAGGCTTAAGCAATCTAAAAGCCCAAATGCTGACAGCTCCTCTGCTGTCCTACCTTCATCCATCCCAAGGCTTTAAAGAAACATTCTCTCCATTCTTTCATAGCAACATGGATTGTATCTTTTGGCAACATATATTTCATCTGCCCCATGTTCCTGATTTAAAAAAAAAATAATGTAATGTACCTTCTTGGACACAAAAAGTTGAATATTTAATTTCATACCGTATGGGACAGTTCCAATGAACTGTCAAATTACAGACCTATAGCTATTTTGTCACCCCTGGGTAAAATTATGGAGCAGTGCATCCATAAACAACTCCTGAGCCATCTCATTCAGCACCATCTCCTGGTTTCAGACCGTTCCACAGTACAGCCACAACCCTCCTCTCCTTCTCCAATGTTATTAATCAAAACCAAAACAACAATAAGCTTTCTTCTGCCCTCTTTCTTGATCTCTCCAAAGCCTTCAAAATGGTCAACCACCAACTACTCATACACACACTTAAAACTATTCCCCTAGATGTCCAGGCTATCCAATGGGTCAGATCTTATCTGTGTAGTAAACAACAGGCTGTACTATGGCAGAACAGACTATCTTCCCTTCTACCAATCACCCTTGGGATCCCTCAGAGCTCTATATTAGGACCCCTATTATATTCTATCTTTATTAATGACCTGTACACAGTCATCCCAACAGCCACCTGCATTCAATATGCAGATGATGCCACTTTGATTTGCTCTGCCACCTCCCCTTTATGTCTGCAGACTCTATCCCAAAATGTTTTTAATACTGTCAAAAATTGGCTCTGTAATCGATGTCTCCTATTAAATCCTAACAAAAATGAAGATATTGCTTTTCTCCCCTACTCGTAAAGCCTCCGCTCCAACCTTTACTATAAAATCTAACAATAGCACTGTCATTGTCCCAGATCCCTATACCAAACTCTTAGGTGTAACAGTTGATAATAACCTCAAATTTGATATGCATATTAATCAAACTATTAAAAAAGTTAATAAAAAACTTGGCTCACTATACAAGATCAAACTTTTCCTCACTCCACTAGCTAGGATGGTAATTGCCCGTACACTTCTACTTTCCACCCTCCTTTATGCATCCCCTCTCTTCACGAACTTGAGTAGGTCTGACCTTAATAAACTCTCTAGCTGCTTTAATCATATTGCTAGATTTGCCACTGGAGCAGCATACAGAACACACCACTGTCTGAACCTAAGGAATCTAGAGTGGCTAGAATTGCCTATTCAACTTCAATACAATCCGCTAATAGTAGCACATAAAATTTTCTACCAACCTGAAAATACACCTGTACTTACAAAACTTATCACCCCTTACAGCAACCTCAAGACACTTTGCTCATACAACAAATTACTAGTCCAAACCCTCAAAAGCAACAACTCAACTGGAGACTCTCTTTATGCCAACTCTGTTGATAAAATATGGAACTCACTTCCTGCTGAGCTTACGTCAGAACCTGTTCTAACCCAATTAAAAAAAAAAATCTAAAACAGTACTTAAAAAGGTAATGGCTATGTCCTTGCTCTAATCCTGACTAACTCTGGCAATATAAACATGTGCTAAAGAGATCTTTTGGCCACCCCTACATTGCTTCCTAATTGTTACTCTATAACAAATCAGATTTATATATGACAGAATGAATGACTTTTATCCTATGTATTGTATCTGTTTAACTTGATTAATGTAACAGTTTTTCCTGTATGTATGTATGGAGCTTTTCTCCCCGGGTCTCCGCTGAAAATAGACAAGTATCCAATCGGACTATGATAGTCAACAAATGTAAAATAAATAAATAAGTATAGTGTATAACACTTATGAGTATGGACAGGCTCTGTAATCATTCCTGGAGATTAACTTAAGAAACAAGGAAAAAATAAAATCCAGAAGTTATGTTCCAGATTCTTCTGTGTGCTGGTAAACCAGTTAAAGTAAAAAAGTCAAACAGAGAGTAACACATGTGGAAAGGTCTTCTGAGAAGATGATTATCATCCATCCAGACATTATGCAGGCTTATGCGACATTTAAATAAATGTTGGTTATGCCCAATCATATATAGAACTCACGTAAGTATGATTTTAACATAATATGATTTTCTTAAAGGTCTATCTTTAAGCCAGTTTCAATTGAAAAAAAAATGATCATTCATACACTGCTTGAAATTCGATCTAATGATCATTTCTTTTTTCACAAACATGTTTAAATGAGATGTTGATGCTTTGACTTTTTGACATATAATAAATGCTTGTGTGTGTATTTCCTGTACTGTAGACAGCAGCTATAATGGATTTCCTGTTCCTTTTTACACGAGTAGAAACATTAACTTCCATGGTATGTGGAGTAGGAACATGTTTTCTGTTAATATAAGATAAAGATGAAATCATTAGTTAGTCCTAAGAACTGCTTTAGTTCTTTACTGTATTGAATTAATTTGTGTTTACATCAGTTACTATGTAAGATACTGTTTTTTATTTTGCTTAATGAAGAAACTGTGACAGTTTTTGTGTGGCCAAACAGTAGCACAAACTGACGAGTAAAACCACCCTAGTGATAAAAGTGGTTAGGTTCCAGCTTTTTACTGCCAAAGTCTGGAGGTGGGCTTGGGATACTGGAGAGAAACATGTTCACTGGTAGTCAGTGACCCCTGAGTGAGGGTATCAGCATCTTTTGCTATAAGGGAATCTTGTCACAGACTAGGATCCTTTCAAACAGAGAGTCAACTACCCTGCTTCCTGATGCACGTGGAAAACTGTGTCATCTATTTCCTGCCTCAATAAGGAAACATAAACCAACAATGGCATATTAACATCCCGATACATCGTGTAGTCTGCAACAAATATGGGCTGCAGGACTGTGAATGACCCCTATAGAGGTATGCCCTTACATCAAGTGAGGTACTCATTTTTGTGTCTAGCTCCATTACATGAGAAGGGAATTAGCAAGTTGCACATTGTACAAAAAGTACAATAAAGGTTAAGAAAAGCAAAATGCTGCAAATGTTAACCCTAGAAATTAAGGTCAGAGTTGTGAGTGTCAATCAGTTTGGTCTTTCTCCCTAGTTATATCACATTGTCTATAACTGAAAAACAGTTTCAAACTATGGAGACACGAGCACTAGAGACTGAATGTGCTGCTAATGTAATTAGCAAAGAAAAAACACTTGCCGACTTGAAGCAAGACTAGAATTAAAAGATGCACCCTTTCGAAATATGTTTATTTTTATATACAGAAAAACAATGGTGGAAGGAAGAGTGTCTGGAGTGACTAAAGACATTTGTATCTTCAAAAAAGACATATACCAGAGACGTCTGTAATCTGCATTCCATATAAGAGTACAGTAAATAAGTCTAAATGTATTAAATGTGTCTGCTGTGTGTGTGTGTGTGTGTGTGTGTGTGTGTGTGTGTGTGTGTGTGTGTGTGTGCGTGTGTGTGTGAGACATAGTTTGAAACTGTTTTTTATTTATAGAAATTGTGATATAACTCTACACACACACACATACACACACACACACACACGCACACACACACACACGCACACACACACACACACACACACACACACACACACACACACACACACACACACACACACACACATGTATGTATATATAGAATCATAGATCATAGGAGATTACTAGGCTAATAGCTCTGGGGCCCTTACAAGCTTAACCAAGAGTTTATCCCCAAAAGAGAAAACTCAATCAGCATCTGTCACCCCTGTCAATGGGGAAAACAGGTGGAACCCCTGGGACAAATTTGTGGTTGCCCATCCACTCATCAAGGTTACACTTGAAGAGGGTCAGCGACGTACTTTGTTTGACATGTATGGGGAGTCTATTCCAGAGATGGGGTAGCCTTTGGGAGACAAACCTGTCTTTCCTTCAGATTTTGTTAATGTCACATATTAGATTTAAGCCTTTCGATCAGGTACTATGCGAGGAGTTAGACTTACGAATATGGAGCATCTCTAGTAGAGTAGGGTCTGAGATTGCATTGTAGGTGAGACACAGATCAACTCTGAGAAATCTGTATGATACAGAGTAGAGTGATAATGATTTGAGCCTGTCCACATAGGACAAGTGTTGGAGGCCTTGGATTCCCTTTGTGAGGTATTTCTGTGGCCTTTCCAGTTGGTGCAGGTGTTTGGAGAGGTACATACCAAACGGGGCACTGTACTCAACTATTGGCCTAATGAAGGAGGAATACAGAGAGGTAATAAGCTCCTTTTTTTCTGGATGCAATCCATTTACTTATGAGATGAACCAAGTAAAAGGCTTTTCTGACCACTGTTGCTACATGATGGTCAAATTTGAGATTGTTGTCAACTTGTGTACCCAGGTCTCTCACTACAGGTTATGTGCTTAGGGGGTTGCCGCTAATGTGGTAAACAGTAGGGGCCATGTTTTTGCTGAATGGTATGTTAATACATTTTTTTGCATCTAACTTAAGGCCATGACTTTGGCACCAGTCATTTGTTGCTGTGAGACCCTCTTGAAGTATGTTAACATCATTTGGAGAGTCAATGACAGCACAAAACCTACAGTCATCCACAAACTTGGTCAGCCACAGGCCTTTTGTCTTTGCCTGGACCTCTGAGACGTAGATGCCAAACAATAGGGGTCTCAGGACTAGTGACAGGTCTGCTGTTGGAGGTAGTGGCACCTATTTTGACCTTGTGGGTCCTATCAGTGAGCCAGTTGGCCACCCACCTGATGAGATAGGGATTTATGCCAAGTTCTGTTAGCTTTTTTGATGATGCCCGAGTGGGGGATTATGTCAAAGGCTTTGGCCAAGTCAAGCTAAGCTGTATGTACTGACTTTCCCCTCATCCAGTGCCTTGGTGACAGTCTCAAAAAAGTCAACCAGGTTCAACAGGCAAGATCTGCCCTTGACGAATCTGAACTGGGTTGGGTCAAGTGCTTGGAGATTGCCTATGTCCTTGTTTATGATGTCCATAATAATATGCTCCATGGCCTTACAGATCAGACTTGTCAAGCTAATGGGGTGATAGTTTCCAGGATCAGTAGTGGCACCACCTTAGTGCAAAGGGATGACAATGGCAGTTCTCCACTCTGCTGTTATGAAGCCTGTATTTAGGCTATGATTGAGTAGGGTGCTCAACGGTAAGGCTAGTTCTTGCTAGAGATGTTGCAGAATACAGCCTGAGATACTATCAGGTCTCATGGACGCTGTGTTCTTTGCCTTGGATAGGGGATTTAACACTTGATCTACAGAGATGTGAGGTGCAGGGCAAGTATTGGGGATGTCGAATGGGCCTTTGGTGGGGACAGGGAGGAGAGGTTTGCACTGAAACTGTCTGCTAGTAGGTTGGTTACGTCAGCAGGATTAGTGTAAGTGGTACCATTAAGAACTAATTTGGAACAAACCTGGGCTTTGCCATGGAGGTTTCTGACATAACTGGAAAAGGCTTTGTGGTTAGCCTTTGTTTTGGAGGCTAGTTTCGATTCATAATTGGCTTTGGAGGTTTCCACCAGTGATCTAATCTGCTTGTTGAAGCTAAGCAGGGAGATTTTCCAGTTAGGAAGTTGTGCCTTTTTAACCTTGGACAACAGTTGCTTCCTTTTGTTGTAAAGCTGTTGATAGAGGATGCCCACCACACAGGTTTGTGTTTCCTTGAGGAGCAGGCATTAGTTTTGTTGGGTATGGCCGATTCCATGCACTTGTACAGGTGCTTGTATACTGCACTGGCATACTGTTCAGCATATTTATCTGCATCCTCTAAAAGGGGAGGTGGCGTGAATCTGCTGATACCTTCCCTTAGAAGGTTGTAGTCAGTTTTTGAGAAGTTTGAGTATACTGAGCGCATGAGCACTAGTGTTAATACATACTTTTGAGGGTGGATACTTATGGACTATTGGCTAGTCTGTGTGCAGGTTTTTGTGTTTGTGGAATTTTTAAAACAATTTCAGCATCTTTTCAACATCCCATCATTTGAACTCCCTATCTCTGAAAAATCCATGATACCAAACTGGCTATGTGGTGCATTCATGTTACAAGATTGCTTTTTTTTTGTTTTGTTTTGTTTTTTGTTTTTTTTTAATCCATACCACCTAAGTTCTAAGACAGAACTCTAAAGTAAAGCTGCAGTGTGACAGTGGTCCAGTGCTAATGGTCTGTGGATGCTAACTTGTAGTAAAGTGTCTTAATAAACTAAACCAAAACCACTATCTTATTTAATCCAGAAACAATATGAATACAGTAAGTTAAAGCCTTTTAGTATAAGTGTATAAATACCGGTTACTTAGAAAGAATATAATAATACTGAAGCATTAGCTGATGTCTCAGACGTTAAAACTCTGCTTTAGAGTCATAAAAGATGTCACTTCAAGCATGGTATTACCTTTCTGTACTTTTGTATGAGTGTCTAAACATACAGCAAACCTGCTAGTAAAGATCCTGTAAAAGGTAATATCATTTGCTAACCTGTGTTTTTCCTACTGCATTTCAGTTTAACCTCACATAGTTTCGTCCTCCTCCTTGTCATCTGCACACTATAACATTCTGATTTTTCATCTCCTGTGCTTCTTAAAAGTTGTCAGCCATATATAAAAACAACGCATCAAAAAAGTATATCCTTCTAAAGCCCTCCCGCTAACTTAAAATGCTGCTTTGGTAACATAATTTCAACTGTGCCTTTATTTATTTATTTATTTTAAATCAGAGATTCATGACATAATCTGCAGTTTATTGCCTTCTCCTTCAAAACGGACTATGTAGTATGAGCCCTAAAACTCTTGTCTAGAGTCATCTCAGCCATGTAGCATAATTATTAAACATTTGTATTGGTAATTTTATACTGCACTCTAATATGAACATATGTGGGTCCAGTAAAACAGCATAATTTCATCTCATTTTTTGAAATGGAGTCTGTGGATGCTGTATGTTGGTCAGCAGCCTTATTTGCATTATTTTAATTTATTAAAACAATGAGTAAAAAGGTCACACAGACAAACCTATCAGTAAAAGAAAATCTAGCAAGGCTTGACATTCCACTGTGTGATTCCTTAAACCTCTTGTATTACAGGCAACAGGGGATATATACAAATGATCCTTTAAGAACATAAGGTGTTTCAGCTAAATGGCAATTCTGAACATCCACAACTTTTTTTTAAGTGTATTTATGGACAAATTCAGGCCAATAAAGCCAAACCCCTAAGTGGAACGTTTGGCTAACCTGTAGAAGCACAGGGTTGTTATACCCAGCTGATGTCCGTAATCATTAGGGTGTCTGCAAAATATCCCAAGCAACAAACTAAAAAAATGAGTAAAATTGTCACACAGACAAACCAGGCTTTGTTGTCCTGAATTTGTTTACAAATAGACTTAAAAGAAAAAAGTTGTGGACATTCAGAATTGTCATTTAGCTGAAACACCTGAAGTCCTTAAAGGGTCATTTGAATATATCCCATGTCACCTCTAATACAAGAAATCACACAGTAGAAAGTCTAGCCTTGCTAGATTTTTCTATTATTTTAATTTATGGCCTGTCCACCCCTCCTCTCTCTTCTGGCCAAAATCATTTGTTCCCTTTGTCTCTGCTGTAAAGATGTGACAGACTTGGTAAAGTAAAGAAGCTTCCATGCATATTTTCAGAGGTGGGACGAGAACATACAATCCACAAACATTTCAGCATACTGTATTAGCAACTTGGTGGGATATGACATAAAGGAGTCTGAACTCCCCTTGTCTTCTAAGAAACTACAGAGTATGCAATGCATAACTACAGCTGTTATTTATATCTGCTACCATTGTCATGGACATGCTGTCTGAATACCTTACAAATCCATGTCATGCTACAATCATAAAGATTTATTTTCTGTCTCCCATGCTTATAGCTGCTCATGATATAGTGTGTCTTTTAGCAAGGGAATTTGAGAATCACTCACAATGAAGAAGTGTTTTCCTCTACAAATGCAATTTTTTCACACTGTCCTGAGCCACAACTCAGACAAAGATTGTACACCTATGCCAGCAGGAGGAAATCACTAGATTTGTTCTGGCTGCTTTGCCCTGCAGTGAGTATGTCTTGTATTGTGCAACAAAGGCTATGCCTTTCCTAATGACTATAAACAGAAAACTGCCTCTTTCATAAAGCAATACACATGTAATATTTTTAAGAATGCACACAAAATACATACCTAATCAATGATTATTTAACAAACAGTGGCCAGAAGTTAATTAATAATGTTAAATGAAAATCCCACATAAGACAGTTAAAATAAGGAGAGAGAGAGAGAGAGAGAGAGAGAGAGAGAGAGAGAGAGAGAGAGAGAGAGAGAGAGAGAGAGAATCAAGATTCAAAAGTAGCTACCATGCACATATTTCGCCTCACAGCAAGAGGTTCTCTGGTTCGATCCTCGGCTGGGGTGCCTTCTGTGGGGAGTCTGCATGTCCTCCCTGTGGTTGCGTGGGTTTCCTCCGGGTGCTCCAGTTTCCCCCCACATCCCAAAGACATGCTGTAGGTGGATTGGACACTCTAAATTGGACTAGGTGTGAGTGTGTGCATGTGTCTGCCTTCTGTGGAAGGTTGGGCGACGGGCTGGCAACTCAACACTGTAAAACTCCACTGCCAATCATGAGTGGACAGGTGATCCGCTGTGGCGACCCCTAATCAGGAAAAGCTGAAAGAAGAAGAAGAAGAAGAAGAAGTCCACAGTTTCATTGCCACTCCCTTCCACTGTTGTGTTCCCAACAGACAAATGGTCAGTACAAATGCTGAGATGCTGCGATGACTAGTATAAGGAAGATCTGTTCTTTTCTCCAAGCACTTCTTTCATGTCTCTGATCTGTGCTAGGGCCACTCCTCTTTGGCATCTACTTCTCGGATGTCAAAGCCAGTGTCAAAAGCCTCTGATTAACCAAGTTCACAGATGATTGCAAACTGGGAGCAGTCATTGAATCCCCCCAGGATGAGAACACCCTTCAGAAAGGTCTAACACAAACAAATGCGTGTTGCCAAAGCCACGGCTTAAAACTCAGGTCTATATTATATTATTGCATGCTTAGAAAAGCGACTGATAAATAATCAACCCCATGTAAGTGAAAGCTTACAATGTCGAAACCTCAGAACAGCGTTTTTTTTCCAAGGGATAAAAATCACTGTCCCGAAATTAAAAAAAAAACTTTAAATAACATAATGTGGGGAGCTGTGCCCCCCACACCATTCCTACTGAAATATACCAACTCCGAGATCACAATACAGTGCCGAAAATGTCAAAGTAATGAAAGCGTCCAAGTGAATCCTTTCCCAGGGAAAGAATTTGCTGAAAAGCCGCTTCATTATTTTGCCTTTTCACTCTTGTCAGTTCGATCAAGATGCATTCAACAAACTGTGTCTGCAGTCTAGTAATAGGAACCCTTAAAACTCAATACCAAGAAATGTATTATGATACCTTTTGGGGAAGTCAGCCACCTTGGGTAACTAGGTCACCAATAAAACAGCCCTAAAAGTTGATTCACTTGTTAGGGATCTGGGAACTCATGTAGAAAGTAACCTAGCTTTCACAAACAAATGTCTGAGGTAGTTAGAAAATCTTTCTGTGTTGCTCAGCTTATAAGCAAAGGTATGGCATCCTGGTTCAGAGGGGTCATCATACCCCTGTGCTTGGCCCTCATCATACCAATGATAGAGTATAATGCCCCCTTCGGTATATACCTGACCAGACACATGCAGCAACTCGAATGTCAGCAAAGATTTCTTACAAAAAGAATGTAAGGAGTAAAGAGAATATCCTACAATGATCATTTCAAAGCCTTCTCTCTTTATTCAGTACCACAGAGACTTCTGAGAGGTGATCTTTGCGTAGCATACAAGCCATCCCTAGACCCGGTTTTAATGAACCTTTTGCACATCCACAAGACAAACAGCATCAGAATTGCTAGACTAAAAGGCCTAAATTGTGCTTGATACATAAATAGAACATGTTGGCATGACAGATATTTTTCTCAGAGTATTCCCATTCTATGGAACAGGTTTCCCATACAGATAAAGTAGCATAGACTTCCTCCCTATCCCCATTTAAGCATAACTTGGGTCAATGGATGTGCAATCAGAAATTCATCCCTGGCCTGGCACTTATGTTTCTGATTGGCAGTCAGTAAATTACCCCCTATATAAATCAAATATGTGGGTCGCATTTGGTTTGCATGGCTAGGCTAATAAGTGCCCTAGTGGTTGTTAGCCTAGTATACACCTATGAGCCTATGATTATAGGATACTTGATGACATGCCATGTGGAGTTATGACCACAGAGTCCCAAACAACATTTTCTCCTTGTCATTTTTACTCCACTATCTCCTATAAACATTTTTTGTGATTTCAGAAATTCTGATCATGCAGTCATATAGTACATGCATACATGTCTGTGCATGCATGTATGGCATCCATGCATGCATGAGCTAAAACTTTTGACTCCTATGGCAAACCAAATAGCCTAGCCACTTTCCTATATGGTTATCATGTAATGCCTTCACTCAGTGATGGCAGTTGTATGAAACAAATAATTTATGACAGCTGCTCAACCAACAGCATTCTGTTGGCCAGGACCAGCACTGCAGAAGGACAAAGAACTAACTATACTTCAGGAGACCCAAGGTCAGTTAGCAACCTGGGCTGCTGATGATGCTGGTAAGAGAGGATGAGCACACCCATCCAGCAAGGGGGAGGGTGGAACAGAAACACAAAATGTTGCAACCCCTTGAACAATGTCATTATTGTTAATAGTGTCCCAGCTAGGCATGGGCTTTTGGCTCTCCAAGGAATTCTTTGGGAAGGGCATACACTTTCAAGGCAGAATGTATTATATATCCCTACAGTAATATATATTCCTACAGTAATATGGTAGCTCAACTCCCTACCCAACAGATGGAACCTGCAATACAGAAAATGCCACAGTTGCTGGAATGCCAGCAAGGGCAGAGGAAACCTTCATGGCTGTCTGTAGGACAACTCACTTCAATGGCTCTCAACCTGTATGCTGTTGTGGTATACTCTGAGTATAGAGGAATAAATGAGTTGATTCTGATTGAGGGTGGCTTGATGGTCAATAAGCAGGAAACTAAAATGTAAAAGAATAGCATGCAGATTCCTAACAGTTTATCACAGGCAGTCATGAAAATGAATAAAAATGTATCTCTCTCTTAGGGAGCACAGCCACCAAACAACCTCAGTGCAAAGGATTTAATCCACTATACCCACAGATGTATTTATTCTAATTTCACAGGAATTGCTTCTTAGGATAAGTGAAATTCCTAACAATTCCACTCACCACTGAAAACACTGTATATAACAAAACAGCATATATAACCGTGCAGATGTACTGAAAATAGTGTTACTGAATCAGTTTTCAAGGAACAGGGCAACAACTGATAAAAATCTTCACCCATCCAGAGATCAATGGATCCTTGTAGTCAGAGATCCTATGCCAGCCTTCCTTCACCTAATTTCCAGCAGCAAATGTTCACTTCCTGATGCAGGTGCTTCCCATTGGAGAAGCAAAGCACTAATTTCCTGTTTGTCTACACTGCACACATGCCAGTAAAGTGTAAATGTTTATTTTGTTGGTGACAATAATGATTGGATTCCAATAAGTGACCCATGTATCCTCTGGGTGCTCTTATTTCCTCCCACATTCCAAATGCATGCAGTAAGTGGACTGGATACACTAAATTGGCCATAGGTGTTGTGAGTGTCCATGCAAGTGTGTGGTGTGGAAGAAATACTGCAACAGGGCTAGCCACCTGGTGGTGTAAACTCTGGCTATAGATTATTGTCACTGTTGAAGTGACACCCAGATCCCATGTGCAAAATGGGAAAAAAGGGGTTGTGGAATGATGGATTTATAGAGCAGATATGCCATATAGTTTACTAAGTTTTGTGGAAATCTAAACATATGCCAAGAATGTTTCCTTTTCCTACATGCTTTTCTCCAATTTCTCTGAAGTCAGTTATTAGAACAGAAGTGCAGCATCATTTTGGTATGTGTGTGTTCCACAAAAAGAAAATAAAAAAATCTTAATTATGCAATATAAATACAAAATGTCTTGCATTCAATCACTAGAATATGGTGTCACAAAGACATAGCAGTTATTCCTTTCTTAGCAAAACCCTTATTAAATAAACAGCTTGTTAGACTCCATGTTAGCATCTGGCCTCCTCATATTCTGAGTGTCAGTTATGAAGTTGGCAAAGGACCTTTGGATGTTCCTTTCATAAATTTCATAAAATTCCCCAAAATGGAATATGCTTCTCTTCCAATGGGCACTGCCAAAATGCATTTTAGAAGGTAAATGTAGAAAATCTCAGACAGTAATTATTAGGCAGTGCTTTCCTCATCACCTCACTACTTCAGAAACAAAATGCCTTGCTTTTTTATCAGTTTAACTGTAACCCCTTAGTGCAAATACTTACTTCATTGTTGTGACTCTTAGCGACAAAACAAAGTCACTATCAAGTAACATGAACCATTGCAACTCAGTTTGTAACAAGGACCTTCAAAGAAAATTAGATCCTGAGTATAACAAAGTGATCCTCATTCTTACATTAGTTGAAAACACAGTAGCTTTCTTACCACCACAAAACAGAAAAGTGTGAAATACAGAAAGCATCAAAGAATGCAGAAATGAAAATAAAGCAGTTGCAGTTGCGTGGATACACTACTCTACATTAATGTGTTTGCTTATCTTCACTTCCTTGGCTCTACGTTTTCAAGGAACTGGCATGATTCAGGGACTGAATTCCTGAATACAAACCCTTAATATAATCAAAAAATTCATGCTGAGTTCAAACATATCCATTTCATTTGGATGCTTGAGCAGAATTTTTCTATTTTCCTTACAGATGAGGGGAAACTATCATCTCTGCAGAGAAGGAATCAATTTTGTTTAGACAAAGATAGCTCTTTTTAATTAGCTTTTTTTCCAGATATGCAGTGATTTATTCTTTTAAATGTCTGGCAGTGGCAGGAGAAGAGAATTGTCACATGGTGGTAAGACAAGGTAGAAAAGAACACAAAACTCATCTTAAACTCATCTTCTCCCTCATGTCTAAATCTAACACAACAGAGAATCTGTGTCTAAGTCAGCCATGACATTTCCATATGGCAGCTTTCGCTACACAACTTTTTTCATGATGTTCTGAGTGTTACTATCTCACACCACAACAAGCACTAGGTTCCCCCACTAAGATCAAACGACTGTGAAGTAATAGTTTGCAAAACTTCAAAAAGGTACATGTCTTTTCGTCATCACTATGCAACCTCAAGTTTAGAATAATTAAATCTATGAGGAGGTTAAGTGATCGGGGGGGGAGGTAATTCCCCATTATGACCACCATCACCACTACCACCACTATGACAAATAAAGTCTTTAGAGCTTTGTTTGCTTTATTTTATTTTTACTGAGTTTTAGAGGGTGGACTTTTTCATCATTTCAGAAGTATACTTTTTTATTAGCATTAATCTGAATGAGAAAAAAGGAAAGAGTTTTGAAAGCACAAAATGTTATTTCAAGTATAAAATACAATTACATTGAATATTTATTTATTTCTCAATCTATATTGCAAATAAATTTGTTCTGGCAAATGGTATCACTTAATTATTATAATGTCTCTAACATACACAAGTTATGGACTCTCTTGAATTGCTATAGTACATGACACAGTGCCTCAGAATCAGTTGTTTTGAACATACCTATGGTAAGTTCATAAGTAAGTACTAGGCAATCAGTCTGCAGACTATTACAAGCCTAGCCAAAAACTCATATTCAAAAGTTTCCTCCATCCTCAACAAGGGCAAGGCAAGACAGAACAGTGGAGAATTTCAGGCTTCCCCTCCAATTATCTAGGTTCACCTTGAAGGTGGCACAGACACAGTTCAGCTTGACATTTAGTACAAGTTTGTTCCAGAGGTGAGGGGTATGTTGCCGATGTGTCTTATTCATATGGTGATAAGGTTTAGTTACTTTAACCAGGTATTTGAGATACCATTTGTTAGGTGAAGGAACAGGAGGTCAAAGGGTTAGGTCTTTTATGACTCAAAAGGCTATACCTAGCTCTCCATGGAAATATAGAGACAGGGTTACCAGTTTGTCCTGTTAACTAAGATTTTTAAGGCCACTCATCTTTCTAGTTATGAATCACTGAGGTCTCAACATCGTGATAGCCACTATGTGACCCTTTGTTCAGCAATTGTGTGACATTTACTTTGACTAATTACAATTTGGCACATATATATAGAGAGATATAGATGTGTGTGTGTGTGTGTGTGTGTGTGTGTGTGTGTGTGTGTGTGTGTGTGTGTGTGTGTGTGTGTGTGTGTGTGTGTGTGTTTGTGTGTGTGTGTGTGTGTATGTGTGTGTGTG
This sequence comes from Protopterus annectens, assembly GCF_019279795.1. Lineage (NCBI taxonomy): Eukaryota > Metazoa > Chordata > Ceratodontiformes > Protopteridae > Protopterus > Protopterus annectens. The sequence goes on from NC_056741.1 coordinate 943,652,112, forward strand.
TGTGTATATATATATATATATATATATATATATATATATATATGTATATATATATATGTATATATGAAGTCTGGATTACTCTGGTGAAAGTACATACTTAAGTGTTTCTAAACTATATTTGACCTTATGTTGCAAAAGTCACATACAAAATGCTTGATAAAATAATAATCATGTGTTTGAGTACAATTAAAAATAATCCTAAGATTTTTTAAGGGAACAATATTAATATTAAGGTAGTTGTCTATATTCTTCACAAAATTATTCCATCTTCCATGAGTTTGCACTCACAGAAAGAAAACAGAAGACATGCAGATGGACAGAAAGCCAGTAGGATGTCTAATTCATGTCAACATAAATCATATTCGAACGTTAGCATTTTTCACATTTCTTTCCTTTTTGCATACAGTGCAATAGTGCAGTTTCACAGTTCTCACAGTTTACATATGCCTGTTACAGTTTAAACATGAAATTAGTTTCAGCCAGATATATTCACTGTGGTCGTAAGTGAACACCAATGTTTATATCACTACTGTTAAAAATACAGTCTGCATGTAACAGTGTCATATGTTTATCAACAAAATGTAATCGTGTCATAAGTACATCAACCTGCATCTTAAATGCTAGAAAAAGCTACATCTCTCTTTCAGATCTGTTTACATCTTAAATGTATGTGTTTAAAAATGAAATAACTAAGACTGAACTTACCTGAACAGACAAGCTGATGCAACAGAATGGTTTGAACTGGGGAGAGCTGGTGCCTTCCGAAAGGTAAGCAAGTTATTTAAATAGTCCCTGTTTTGTACACGCCCACTGGGGACAGGCAGAGAAACAGGTTAGACAACAAAAGCAGTGCTAGCTGCATGCCGTGTGAGGGGAATCAAGGAGTGGTGTTAAGAGACGCTCAGAAAGAAAAGCAGCTTTATTCTGCTAGCAAAATGTAAGTGGATCATACATTTGTCAGTTCTACCCTAGCTTTATTAATGCTTGCTGAAGGGCAAAGTGCATTTGCATGTGCTCACATTCTGAGCACAACATTCAGAATGTAGGAAAACTATGATCTATTCATTTTGTTCAAAATTAGAGTATGTGAAATTTGTGATGTTCTTCTGCAATGCAAATCAGACATTAAGGGTACAGTGGCTTCATGTGAAAGACAAATAAGATAAAGAACACCCAGCCAATGTCCAGGTAAATATTTCAGGTACAGTCTTATTCGAGCTGTTGAACTTCGCAAACAGTCATAGCACAAAAAAAGTAAAAAAAAACAAAAAAAAAAAAAAAAACATCCTTCTGTAGACCCAAACAAAGCACAAACTTCACACAGAATATTTCTGTAAAGACCAGTGACAATATTGTCATCACTGTCAGTATCTATGAATTGTTGCATATATAAACAACCATAATGACATTGTTTGGGAGGGAATGGTGCCACTCACTGGTAATGGGTATGTATTTTGGAGTAGTTATGGACTGGTAGATAGTGACTACTGTTTTTGAATCAGTGTGGCAAATAGCTTGTAGGTTTTATACTAGACGGCTATAATTGTTTGTTTTTACTGTGAAGGACTGGTGTTTGTAGGGAGACATATGTCTCCATGCATCATTGATGACTATCAGATACCCATAACTGGATAGCAATAACAAGCTAAGCATGACTCTGAGGTATAATGAAGTGAAAGGGGAATGTTATGAGCACCCCTGCCATTTGAAACTGGAGAGAGGAGAACATGATACTCAGATGTTGCCACCTGCCATAAGCATATTGCTTTCACTCCTTGAATTATGAACAGTGGAAGCTAAAGAATCCATATGTATGTACCAAGGATAGTTATGAAAAGTTTGAGATATAGCATAAGTGGGATGGTACCACAAAAAGCAAAACAGTCACTAAATTAAGCCATCAAGTAAATTGTGAAAGGTACAGGAAGTGGTACTACTGCCATTTGCTTCTAAAAAGAACAACTAAATCAATGTTCATAGGTAAGTACTATCAGTCTGCAGGCCATTACAAGCCAAGCCAATAACCCACATTCAGAAGTTCCCTGAAGCTTTAAGGAGGGCAGAACAAGACTGACCAAGGGAGAATTTGAGGCTGTTTTTTTTTTTTTTTTTTTTATTATCTAGCTTTATCTTGAAAGTGGCAAAGGAACTACATTGCTTGACATATAGTAGAAATATGTTCTAAAGCTGGAGGAGGGTATATTGACATGTAGTCTATCACACCAACATGACATATTTATAGGTTCCTCGTTATTAACTAGGCTAACTGCCATTGTGGGCCATTTTAGGCCTAGCCAATTTCTCATCCAAAGCTGAGAATCAAAACGTATAACTTGTGTCTGTGAGGGAAACACCTTAAAAATTACATCAATCCCCAAGCAAAATATTAATGAAAGTTTAGTTCATATAACCTGGTATTTGAGGAAAAAACTTGATTTGTGAAGGATCAGAAGGGCAAATAGGGTTACATTTTTCATAGCTCAAAAGGCTACACACACATCCCTATCTTAACATAGTCTTGAGAGTGGGCTGAAAGTCTATGCTGATAATTAAGATTTTTCTGCCCACTGATCTGTTTACTTAGGAATCTCTGAGATCTCTCAAGTTGAGATATGTTTAGACAAATGTATGGCAAAAAAGTGGTATTATATTCCTTAACAAGATAAGGAACTATCAACAGGAATACCTCTATCTTTTGCATCAGTGTCTAATTGGAGGAGCAAAACTCACAAAGGTTCATGCTAAGACAAACATACTTCAAGTCTGTCAAGTCAGCATTTCCTTCAGTAACTAAAGCAACCATTTCAGCAGTTTATATTTTCAAAATTCTTTAGTTTAGGCAAATAGTTTAATAATTGCAATAATTAATTTGGGACTTGGTCCATAAAGGTGTGACTTCTTGGGAATGTAATATGTTCATCTTCTATTTTCCCTTTCTGCTCAGATAAAATAAATTACCCTTGAAGAAGGACAGTTGGGAAATCTACTTTGAAAGTTACACTTTAATTCTGAGTACATGGTACACCGTGTAATACCTTTAAGTAACAGAAAACTATTTTCCTATGGTCAAAAATTAGATGATTGTAGTTCAGCCCTTTTATATTGTACAATGTTCTATGCCTTCCTTTAAAATAAATGCAAGAAATTACTTCTAGCCCATTTATGTATATCACTTGGGTTGGTAAAGGATTCCTCAAATTCTGTGGTGTTAGCCTATAAGGAAAGGTCCAGCATATGTCAAAAGGACAGAAATGTACTTTAGAGAGTCATTTAAACTATAGTAAAGGCTGAGGGAGTGAATGCTATTTTGTTAGCCCCAAACAAATGCCACATTTGGAAAATTAAACAGGCTGTGATAGATTCAGTTTGTGGATGCCCTAAACTTGGAGTCTGGCTTAATTAAAATTGCTCAGAGTTCATTCTGAATGCTACAGTCTACACTTTTCAGTAATAGAGCTGTGAAGGCTTATACATGTCTTCCATTAAAAATAGCTACTTATCTAATTATGGAAATGACATCCCAATATAAAGCATTCACTGGAGCTCTGGCAGTGAAGGAACACCGACATTGTCATGCTTATTTATGGACTTTGTATGAACCATGATAAATAATATAGTATGATCACAAGCCAGCTTCCACAAAGATTTCCAGTCTGAAATGAACTGAGATGGTGTTTGACCTGTGTAATTATATTTCTTGATCTTTATATTCCAGAGTTGTTGTTGTGTCTTTCAGCTTTTCCCGGTTAGGAGTCGCCACAGCAGAACTCCGGTCCGCTATTGATTGGCAGTAGATTTTTACTTCCCGAGTTGCCAGCTCTGATGCACAACCTTCAACGAAGGTACGCCCATTCATGCATATCTCCACACAGAAGACGCTTTCGCTGAGAATCGAACAGGACAACATCTTACTGTGAGGCGACAACGCTACCACAGCACCACCACCGCAGTATATATCTTTATATTCCAGAGTCATGTCACAAATTGAAAATAACACCATTAGAATGTTGGTTCTGTTATTTCATAATTTTGAAGACACACTACTGATTTACTGGTTATTTATATGTCTGAGACAGTTTACTATCATTTTTGCAAACCACAATTGGACGACAGTTATTATACCGAACGTCAGATTGTCATTCACAAAATGTAGAATGAAGTGCAACGTTGAACACAGTTATGCGAATGCAGTACTGCATATGGCTTTAAGTGTTTGACAAACTGTATGGAGATCGTGGTACAGTGAGGTTTGGAAATTTATCCATATCCCCACTGTAGTGTGATCTCGGAGTAGGAATATATAGTTAGCGGGGGGTGTGGTGGGCACAGCATCAAAAACATGATATATTGTATAGCAGTTTGTATGTTGTATGTGGTTGCATAACCTTGGGTAAAACAGAAACATCCCACAAGGGTGGAAACAGTAGCTGTATGAGCTTCTGTCTCATAGTCACTTTAATAATTTATTTATTTATTTTACATTTGTTAACTGGGAAATTCCGACTGGACCAGGTCCATTTTCAGCGGAGCCCCGGGGAGAAAAGCTCCAGTATCAAGTTATACAAATACAGTACATCCAGCATAATACACAAAACAGGTTACATCATGTATGCTGAGCATAGTAATATAACAAGAAATTAATAAAAACACTCCAGGTAAAAGAAGATATAGAACATGGGTAAAAGACAATGTCAGTTACAGTACATCCAGCATAATACACAAAACAGGTTTTATCATATATGCTGAGCATAGTAATATAACAAGAAATTAATAAAACAATAAAGGTAAAAGAAGATATAGAACATAGGTAAAAAGACAATGTCAGTTATACATTGGTAAGAGAAGAAAATATATCAAGTAAGATTCTATAGTTAAAAGTACCCTTTCAGATGACCAAGCCTACAGGGGATCAGAGATCCAGCATGTGATCAGAGAGGAGTTTGGGGAGTTAATAGTAGTATGGGTAGGGTTATGTGATACAAGGGCATAACCAGGTACTAAGAAGGTGCGATTTGAGGAAGTTTTTGAATATGAATGTGGAGGGGGCAGTGGACACGGATAGGGGAAGAGAGTTCCAATTTCTGGTAACGGTGTGGGGGTAGTGCGCATTCCCTGCATTATTGTTAGCCTTGGTGATGGAGAGGAGAGATTTTTCACTGGATCTTGGGTACCAGTTTGCAGTATAGAAAGTAAGTAGGTTGGATAATGAGGGTTTTTTTCAGGATATTTGAGAATATTGTAGGCTGTGCCCAGCTGGTGATAGTTAAGTAGATGTGGTAGCTCAAGCCATTTTAGTTCTTTTAGTGCAGCACAGTGATTGGTTCTATAGGTTGAGTTAGTAGCAAACTTGGCTATTTTATTGTAGCATGATTCTAGTTTGTCTAGGTCACATTGTCTGATTTGGGTAAAGATTGGTGCTGCGTATAATAGAGTTGAGAGGAGGTGGCTTTGTGCAAGAGTGATTCTTGCTTTTTGTGAGAGAAAGGACTTATGCCTGTATAGGGAGCCTAGTTTTTTGTGTACTTGTTTTATGGTATGTGAGATGTGAACATCAAAGTGGAGATTATTGTCTATTTCAATGTCAAGAAATTTGGTGTGGTTAGAAGGGGAGATGATGGTGCTGTCCTTACATGTTATGGTAAAGGAGAGGGTTTTTTTGATCTGTTAGGGGTAAATAGTAGCAGTCTTGTCTTTTTGGGATTTAGAATTAGTTGGATACCTGATATCCAAAGGTATCTTCAGTGAGTGTATGTAGAGTGGTGGGAGATGAGGCGGAGCACATCAGGGTTGAATCATCCGCATATTGTATGAATGTGGCATATTGTGTAGAGCTATTGAGGTTATTTGTGAAAATAGAGAACAATAGCGGGCCCGGTATAGAGCCCTGTGGGACTCCTATGGTGGTTGGAAGTTGTGTAGACAGAGTTCCTTTCCACTGGTCGTTGCCTGTCAGATAGGTAGCTTCTGAACAAGGCTATAGTAGAGGAGGTGAAGGATAATGATGTTAGTGAGTCTAGCAGACTGGAGTGGGAGACCATATCAAATGCTTTTGAGAGGTCTAGGAAAATGGCTGATACATATTTGTTATCATTCCTGTGAAGGTTTATATGATTAGTGAAGGACAGAAGGGCTGTGGTAGTGCTGTGATGTGGACAGAAACCATGTTGTGTGGTAGATAGTAGATTGTGTGTGTTAAGAAATCTCATCACTTGCAAGTGGATGCATTTCTCAAGAATTTTGGATAAGGGGCAAAGGATGGCAATAGGTCGGTAGTTGGAGAATTCGTAAGAATTACCTTCTTTATGGAGAGGAATGATGTGAGATACTTTCCAGAGTTTGGGTATGTAGGATTCTAGTATGGAGCGGTTGATTAGGATGCAGACAGGATATGATAGGGAGTCACTAGCCATTTTAGGTATGCAGCAGGTATGTTATCAGCTGCCAGTGTGGTTGGCTTTAGTTTTAGGAGTTTTTTGATAGTTGAGGTGGGCACTGGTGATAGGCTGAAAGAGGGGGTGATGCGGGATAGGTTAGGTTGTGATTGAGGTAGACTGTTTTTGGTTATTTGACTGGACAGGGCTAAGATGGATTTAGTAAAATGGTTATTAAATTGAGAAGCTATGTCTAGGGTATTGTTAGTAGAGCTGGGTGCTGGAGTAGTGGTTTTGCCTGGCTTTAGTAAGGAGTTAATGGCATGCCAGAATTTTTGTGGATTTTTTGTTTGTTTATTTTAGATTCAGCCTTGGCCTTGTTTCTAAGCTGTTGATAGTTTTGCCTGGACCTAGGGGGTTTTGTCAGTTTTCCAGATTTTCCAGGATTTATCTCTAGCTTTTAGTAAGGCACTGGTGTCCCTATTTAGCCAGGGTGCATAGTTGGCTTTAACTCTGATCTTTCTGCTGGGAGCTAGACTGTTAAGGATGTTAGGGAAGGTAGTATTGAAGAAGTCTACTGCCTGGTCTAACCCAAGTGTCCGTAGTAGTTCCCAGTTGCAGTGGCTTAGGACAGTATTTAGGTATTGTGGGGTAAGGTTACGATCATCTCGTATGAATTTGTAGACTACTGGTCTGGGGTGATTGGAGTGTTTGTGGAGTAGGAAGGTGGGGAGATGATCACTTAGTTCATCTGGGAGACAGCCTACTTTATAGTTTTATTTGGGATAGTTGGTTAGTGTCCAGTCCAATATGGATTATTTCTTTGTTTTCTCATCTATTCTAGTTGGTTCTTCAATTAGTTGAGAGAACCCATATAGATTGATATGTGTAGAGGGGCTGCTGGAGTTACAGGCTGCCCAGTCAGTGTTAAGGTCTCCTAGTAGGATTGTTTCCTGAGGTAGATTGTCCTTTGTCCAGTGGAGGATGTCTTCTATTATAAGTGAGTTGTTGTCTGGCTTTAGTAGGGAGTTAATGGCATGCCAGAATTTTTGTGGATTTTTTGTTTGTTTATTTTGGATTCAGCCTTGGCCTTGTAGCAGCATACTATATTGATCTTCTTGGTGTTTCTTATGGATAGGACAGAAAATAGGACTTCAGCATTTTGAAAAGTGGGTGGTGTGGTGTGCAGGAGCTGGAGGTTAAGGATGTTTTTAAAGAGAATGGCTACTCCTCCACCTTTCCTGTTTGTTCTATCAGATCTAAGTGTATTATACCCTGGGGGGAGAAAGTCTTCATCTTGGATATTGGGTTTAAGCCAGGTCTCTGTAATGGCGAGTACATCAGGGTTGTACACTTTAATAAGAATTATGTTTGGTGAAATATAGCTTTGGGGAAACAGGACTGGAAAGTGGTCAGCTGACTATGTACCTACCAATCACATGCACTACATCTGACTACAACAAGTAATTTGAGCAGTAGAAGTGATTACCTGATATAATATTTTTTAGCTAGCCCATGAGAAAGTATCGAGGAGCTAAATCTAAACATATATGCTGCTTCCGCAACTGGTTTATGCCTGCATATCTCACCCAGTCCCCAAATAGATCTATTTTGTCCTTGAGCCTTGCACATCCCACCTCTATAGTTAAAGTGCAGTTATAATGACATGCTGTGGAAGTACGTATAGGGCTGAGAACATTAGAGGAATAGAAGCCAGTAGCCTCACACTACCATATTACTTGACACCTAATGTTTCAGGATTATGCATCCATGTGTTTCAGATTTTGATGATTGAAGGATTAAGAAGAGAAATGTTTTGCAGATTAATTGGTGAGTGAATGCATAAAAGCCTGTACAAAGATTATGGGGCAGATTCCAGGATAAGACTGCTGCAAAAGGTATACAGTGATGCAGATTCATAGCACTGTTCATAGGAGAGTGCATATGCATAATTTATCCACCAAATATAGGTTCATGCATTCATAAATACTGACTAAGATGATGATCCATGAGGATCTTCAGAATCTAGCACCCACTTCCAATAAGTTTCTAGCCCTAGTATTTTTAGTACTGTTAACCCAGAGACCATTGTATAATAATTTTGAATAATCCAAGTTCTGGCAGACATTTACATGTTACCACTGTCCATAAGGGACATGGGTATCAGTTCAAGGGTGAACTTGCATTTCCCATACACTCTTCCAGATTACGCTTGGATAGAACAAGAGATGTCCTTTGCTTTACATGGAGAGGAAGACAATTCCAGAGAAGTGGCATTCTCTGTGAGACATATCTGTCACTCCATCATGTTCTATTTTAGTTGCAGAAGAGATTGAGATCTCCTGAGTGGGTGTTTATGACACTATGGGACTTGTGGATGTGTACTTGATCTGAAAGGATGGTGTCAGTACTGGCTATGTAAGTGAGGCAGAGACTGTTCCTCAAGCCTTTAAGATACCGAAAAAAGAGACAGGGTTTTGAGACAGCACTTTTTGTTATGCAGCCACTTGATTTTCTTAGTGAGAAAGTGTTGTGTTAGGTGCTTGGAGAGGTATGCACTGAAGGGGGGATTATACTCAATGGTTAGTCCAAGGAGTGCAGAATACAATGGGATAATTGCCACCCTGGACTAGGATGCCTTACCCTTACTAATAAGCTGTGAAATGAAAAGGGGTTCCCTTTCAGTACTGGATACATGATGATCAAATTCAGCTTATTGTTCCCATGAATTCCTAGGACACTGACTAATGAGATATTTTTCAGGGGTGTGTTGTCGATGTGATATTTGCAGGGAATGTCATTCTTGCCAAAGGATACAATTACATATTTTCTGGCAGTTACCTCTGGGCTGTGGCATTGAAACCAACACCATCTATTTGTTTGGGAAAGACGTTTCTGAAGGATCTTCATATTTGGAGAGTTTTTGATGCAAACTTAGTCAACCAAAAGCCATTAACATTAGCTTTGACATCCCAGAAGTAGATGCCAAATAGGAGTGGCCCAAGGACTGAACCCTGTGGTAACCACTATTGAAAAGTCTTCTGAAAGAGGTAGAGCTACCCATCTTAATTTTCTGGACTTTATTTGTGAGCTAGTTTGCTATCCGATGAGTGGCTTAGGGATTGTCATCTAGCTGAATGAGTCTTTCAATTTTACTTGTTTAGGGAATGGTGATGAATGCCTTTACGAGTTGTAGATATGTGGTGTGAAAAGATTTTCCTTCAACCAATGCTTCATAACCTTTTCAAAGAAGTGAACCAGATTAAGTAGGCAGGATCTGCCCTTGACAAGAAACAACTGCCTCAAGTTGAGAGTTTGTACGTTGCTTATGTCCTTATTTATTAATTCCATAATGATCCTTTACATAGCTTACAAATGAGGCTATTCAGCCTTATAGGGCTATAGTTACTCAGGTCAGATGATTCCCCACCTCTGTGCAGGGGATAACTGTAGCCATCCTACATGCATCCTGTGCAAACCCTGACTGAAGACTGACACTGAAAAGCTTCTGTAGGGGGAGTTGTTTTGTTCTTTTTCAGGCTGAGTAATAGGTATCATGGTATGTTATCAGGCCCCATGCTAGCAGTGTTCTTGGCTTTGGATAGTGCTTTGAGGATTTATTCTTGGGGGATTTGGGGGGAATGCTTGCTGGTATGTGATCTCGGAGTGTAATGAGGAGAGGGGGTGTTGAAGTTAAAGCTAAGTTTATCCACTAGGAGATTGCCTATGTCTTCAGGATTAGAGTATGCAATATAATTTGCTATTAGGTCTGTGCAGTTTTGAGCATTATTTCTGAAGCTTCTAACATAACAAAAGATGGCTTTATGACTATCATTTGCCTGAGTTGCTATTTTTCTGTCATAGCTAGTTTTGGTAGATTTGATCAAGTACATGAGCTCTTTGTCAAGTTTGGCAAGAGCATTATTGGCATTTGGAGGGTTACTTTTATTTTTACTTCTACTATTGTAGGGCCTGCTTATATTGGGTTCCACCTACAGGGTTATTTTTAAATTTGGCTTATATTTATTTTAGAGAGGGACAGGTGCTTCTGTGCATCTACTTAATTGTGCCTTGAATTTGGAATGAAGGATTTCACATTCATAAATGGGTCATCAGGGTAGATGGAAAGATTGCATTTTATCAAGTTGTCAGTTTCAGTAGACTAGCTTTAGCATAATCTCTAAATACTGTGTTATTAGAGGATGCTTCCATATTCCAGCTTAGGGTGAAGATACCTGATTTATAATCTGGTTTGACTAGGAGGATGGTAGGGAACAGAGTTGTCCTATACTGTTGAGAACTATGCCCAGAATGTTGTCTTCCCTAATAGAGGTATGGACTGTTTGGTCCAGTAAGTTTGCATTTATAAAGCCCAGAAATCTCTGGATATAAATGTTATGGGATGTGTAAGCTTCACAGCTGATGGAGGATTAGATGAAGTCCACCAAGACAATGATGTCTTGCTGTCCAACCTAAGCAGATGGGAGGTATGAGCCAAGTGAGAAACAGATGGGGTCATATAGTTAGCTATGATGTGATATGGAGTTTTGCAAATAGTAAGTTAGACTTTGAGGGGCTGCAGGTCATTATTTTGTATAATAAGTCTGAAGGCAAAATTTTGTTTTGTGAATATAGAGACCATAACATCTTCAGTGCTTTCATCTTTTGTGGTCTGAATGCATAGTAGGCTTTGAAACCTTGCACTGATTGGGTGTTTGTAACATTATTGAACCACATTTCCATGGCAATGCATATGTGTGTGTGCATTCAAGGGTCAGTAGTGCCAGCAGGGAGTGTGTTTTTTAACTAAAGATCCTAGCATTGAGCAGCAATACCATCATGTTATCAGCATTTTGTTTTAATGTGCCGGAAGCTTTTGAAGATTGACTTTAACTGGAAAGGGCATTATGGGGTTTGCAAATCAGTTTGGGCTGTCTACCACGTTCTCCCATTCAGATATGTATTGAAGCTGACTTAGAATGACACCAGAAGCTAATCCAATTATTGAAGTTAATCATCTTTTGTTCATATTGTGGCATCACTCTTGTTAAATAAAATGGCATCACTCTTGGTAAAGGTAAGATCATTCTGTATAAAAGCAACAAAAAGAGACAGCTGACTTTGACACTCACTTTGTAAAGGGAAGCTGACCATCATAGTGAAGGGTACCATGTCTGTAAATACTTTTGAGTATATAAAAGCTCTACAATACTTTATAGCAGGGTTGCAAATGATCTTGTGATGACAAAAAAGAACTAAATAAAACAAATTTTAGTGGTGGAATTCCAGCACACTGCACCAGTATCACACACCAAGGGATACAGTACCTAAAATATGGACTTATAGAATTGGTTGCAGGTCTGGAGACAACATACGGGTTTGCAATATATTATGCAATCACCATTAGTAGCAGTGGTGACAGTAGAGAAAAAAAATGCTGAGTAGTATCAGAAACAGCTATAGAAATGGGTTCAATACTCAATTTCTTAGGGTGTGTCTAGGCCCTAGTTTTCCTCTTTTTTAAGAATGCAAAGCATAAGTGGAAGTAGCAAAAGAAAAGCTATGAAGGGTACTGGGAAAACCTATGAGCTGAAGTAGCCAGAGTCTGCATATACATGGAGAGACACAATGTCCAAAGAGGTAAGAAAAACACACAAAAAATAAGAAGGAAATATGAAAGAAAAATTCATACAAATGAATGGTAAGTGTCCTGGGGAGGTGTGAGAGGTCAGATTCGATTTCAGAAAAAATACAATAGGAAGTATGTCAAAATGAATATGCATCGACTGTGATGATCATAAGCAAAAGAGTTGATAAAAATGGCATATCCATGTGACAAAGGGCCTATTTACCATTTGCTTGATAGGTCTAGTTGTTTTGGTCAACCTTTGCTTCAGTTGGCAGCTTTCCTGCTGGTTTTGATAAGTCATAAGGGAAGCTGATCAAAACTGCAGTGAGACCGAAACAATACCTAGGTTGGTGAATATGTTCTTTTGCTGGTATTGTGATCTTGGAGTTGGAGGGTACAACTCTCATGTGAGGAGAGGTGAAACACTCCCATGAAGGGGTGCAGGGAAGATTGCCCACTGCAAAAATACTCTTTTTCTTTCCCATGTACCAAGGTTAAGTCTTGGAACACGCACAATGCATTATTGATTTTGTGCTGTTGACTGTTTCAACTGTTTGACTTTTGATACACTGAAGATTCGATTATCGTCAGTATATCCAAATCCATATATGTATATATATATATCATAATGTCATCTGTAAACATCATAGTCCATGGAGACTCCTGTCTGATCTCGTCTGTCAACCTGTCCATCACCATTGCAAATAGGAAAGGGCTCAGACTTGATCCTTAATGTAATCCCACCTCCACTTTAAACACATCTGTCACACCCACTGCAGACCTCACCACTGTCACACTGGGTCTATATTATAACATTGAATTTTATAAAGTTTGCATGTTATAATATCAAACTAGTTTTGTTGAATGCTGAAAACAGCGAAGGTGCAGGACATCAAATTCTTTCCCAGGGAAAGAATTAGGTGGGCCGTTGCTGTGGCTTCGCTGTTTTCAGCGTTCGATATGGGTCGAGTTCAGGTAAGTGTGCAATTGTGTTTTGGTTAGGGTTAGGGGCGGGTTAGGTGAGTTAGGGTTAGGGCACGGGTGAGGTGAGTGTGCGATAGTGACGGACATTAGGGTTAGGGTCGGGTTAAGGTAAGTGGATAGCTAGTAGTGTATGTAAAGTTTAGTTTAGGTTTAGGTGTAGGATTTTAAGTGTATGTGTGTGGATTGCTGTTTTTTGTGTGTGTTTGTGTTGTGTGTATGTTTCTCGGAATAGCAATTTTTTTCCCTGGGAAAAAAATTGCTATTCTGACTGCTCGATGTTTGTGGATTTCGGTGTTTAAGGTTCGATATTATAACATTCAGTCTTTGTAGATTTCAATGTTATAATATAGACCCGTCAAACTACCCTCATACATTTCCTGTACCACTCTTACATACTTCTCTGACACTCTAGACTTCCTCATACAATACCACAACTCCTCTCTAGGCACCCTGTCATATGCTTTCTCTAAGTACAAAAACACAATGCAACTCCTTCTGACGTTCTCTGTACTTTTCCATCAACACTCTCAGAGCAAAATTATATATATGATATTCTGTTACCCTATTAAGTAAAGCTACCAGCTAATTATCTACGTAGTGGTCTGGCCTTAAGGATGGGTCTCATTGATACTTTGTCATTTAAGCCCATACTAGCATCAGCCCTCATTCTAATAATCCATTTTGTTTCTAAAGTTTATGTTCTTTTTATGATATCCCCCATTCTATCATCCAATGTTATTTTCTCCATAACCATAAACTTAAAATGGTGTGTGTTATCTCTTCCACTAATGTGTTTAGTTAATGCATTAGCTTTGTTCATATTCCTGGTATCATATAAATGTTCCCTAAGCCTATCCTTTAAATGCCTGTCTGTCTTACCTATATAAAATGATCAACATCTTAAACAGTCTACCAGGTATACAAGGTGGATAGAATCATACGTGGTCATAAGTCTAAACTTAAATAATCTATTGAAGTTAGGATGAAAAAAACTGTCCTGAGGTGTCTATATAGTCACAATAGTTGCAATTATTACATGGTGTCATTGTAAAGCTTCTATCCATAGAGGTATCAAATTCCTTAGGATAACATAACAATCTCTTAAGAGACTTCATGTTCTTATAAATGAAGCTTGGATTGTTGCCTACTATTTCCCTAATGCAATCATCTGCTGTCAAAATGGGCCAAAACTTCTTATATATTTATCAGTTGCCCATCTCACATTGCTGGCATAAATGACAGGCATTCTCAGTGTATTATGTCCTTTGTAGATAGCATGGGTTACACCTCCAGCTTCTTCCTTCTCTGCCCTCTCTGAAATGTATGGTTTCACTGTCATTCCCCTAAGAGTGTCCACCTCCCTCAAGGTGTTACATAACCTGGTCTCATTATAACCTCTCTTCACATATTTATGCTTAAGTTCCTCCAGCTCCTTTCTAAAAACATTCTCCTCAGTGCTTAATCTTGAGGCTCTCATCCCCTGTCCCTTCATTATGTTGTGGAAAACATGTGAAGGGTGCATACATGTTCTATGCAGGAAACTATTTCTATAGCATTCCTTCTTATGTATCTTAGTGTTACATGACCATCTGTATTCAGTATCTTCACATCCAAGAAGTCTATTTAATTTGACGAATAATTCATAGTAAATTTTAGAAATGGAGTGGAACTATTAATATAATTCAGGAACGTGAGCAAAGTAGCTGCAGTATCCATCCAAATCAAAAATAAATCATCCACAAACCATCGATACATGCCAATATATTGTTTATAGGCTCCATCTAAGATGAACTCATTTTCCCAGGTAGCCATGACTAGGTTGGCGTAGATATAGGCACAAGGAGTGCCCATAGCTACGCCATCCTTTTGTAAATAAATCTCATTGTCAAAAATAAATATATCATGTTCCAATACAATTTCCATCTAAAAACACAACAACTCTATCATTCTTTGATCAAATATATAAAAACCTGAATGATGTTTTTGTAACATCATCATCCCCATATCATTAGGTATGGAGGTAAACAACAATTGTACGTCTAGTGTTACAAATAACAAACTACCCAAATCATGTGTCTCTTTAAAAAATAGATACATTTGTTCCACAAACTGCTGTGAATCCCTCAAAATGATAGAATTATTGCATACAACTGATTTAAGTTTACTTTCAATAAAAATGGATAGAGGCTCAGTACTCCAATTTTGTCCTGACACTATTGGTCTCAAGGTGGGGGTAGATGGATCCTTATGTATTTTAGGTAACCCCTGCATAGTAGGTATGAGGGGTTCATCAACCTTCAAATAATTACACAAATTTTGATCTATCGTATGAGTCAATAAACATTCTCATAACATTCCACGCATTTTCAAGAACATTACTGAGAAATCATCTCTACCATTATTTATGTATGTGTCCCTATCACTTAGCATAAGTCTCATACTGGAAAAATAATACTCATGATCCATCACTACTAAGGGACCACCTTTGTCAGCTGGTCATATAACACTAGAGGTGTCTTTTTGTAAACAATCAAGACCCTCATATTCCCCCTAGATAAGTTCTTAAACTCTTTTAATTTAATAGGATTCAAAAAAGAGCTATAAAGTTCATCAGTAGATAATTTTTCAAAAACAGCTAACACAGGATGAGTAATTGGTATATACTATGTATTAGGTTTTGATAAAGGAATTCCCTGTTCACTAGAATTACAATTACCAAAATTTAATTTCAGTGTGACATTCCTCATAAAACACTTTGGGCAGCCACGGTGGTGCAGCGGTTAGAGTTGCCACCTCACAGAAAGAGATTCTCTGGTTGGTTCCTTGGCTGGGGTGCCTTCTGTGTGGAGTCTGCATGTCCATCGCGTGGGTTTCCTCTGGGTGCTCCTGTTTCCTCCCACATCCCAAAGACATGCTGTAGGTGGATTGGACACTCTAAATTGGGCCTAGGCGTGAGTGCGTGCATGTGTGTGCCTTCCGTGGAAGGTTGGGCACTGGGCTGGCAACTTGACACTGTAAAAACTCTACTGCCAATCATGAGCGGACAGGTGATCTGCTGTGGTGACCCCTAACCGGGAAAAGCCAAAAGAAGAAGAAGAAGAATTCCTCATAAAACACTTCAAATCTATGATAAAATCAGATACTTCAGCCCACTTACAGGGAATAAAGGAAAGTCCTTTCTCTAAAACCAACATTGCCATGTTGTGAACAATATACTAGGCAAATTCTAGATCAGTGAACAGTTTCCTGCCACCACGTTGTTTTTAATGTGTTCACCAGATTCTTCTCCATGCCTTGCTTCCTTTTCATCATTGCTCTGCTCCTCGATCTTCCTTGGATCTACCCTGTCTATTAAAAAATTGGCAGGGGAAAAGAAAGCAGACCTCTGTTGCTTGTATTATTAAGTAAAGAGGACTCTCTAATGTCACTAAAATGTATAGCAGCTCCTTCCCTGTTAGTACAGTTAGTGAAAATGTTTATCTCCTTTTGACGATGTAACTCTGCATCCATATGCCCGTTTGTTTTCCTTATAGCTCCCAATGAGGAAATGGATGATTGTAAGACATGTTCCATTGTAACTACAGCTGGTTTCTGACTGTTAGTTATGCTGCCTGAAGTTATCACTATATCTGCAGAACTAGTAGAAGAAAGATTGTCAGATGTAATGAATAGTTCATTGCAATGAATAGCAGCTATTGTCCTGACTTTTGGCCAAGTGAATACATTCCCGTTAACAAAATCACATCTATCACGTTCAGTTTTCTTAGCCTTAACAGAAAGGTGTTTTTTCTCATAGAGCAACACTGAATCAATAATATTACTCATTCTGTTATCAATGAGAGCTGCTGGAAATACATCATACAGCTCATTCTGTATACTAAGTACCTTCTGGTTTAAGTTGCTCTCTTCTGGTTTAAAATAGTCGATTGACAGCCTAATAAAGGAGAAACTCAAGTCCAGGTTAAACTTCTGCTATTTGGTCAATAAGTTGGGGTATTTATCCCCGTATGTAGGCATATGTAAAACCCTCAAACCCTGTGGAATTATTTTGAACTGCAAACAGGCTTCCATGTGAAAGCACTGTTTTGAGCCTTTTCAATTTAAATAAGTAAGCTGTAATAGTAAAGTACGCAACCGAGTTGCATCAATGTCATTATTTGGTTCATTATTGTTGTCAGAAATACGTTCAATAGCAGATTCAAATCATTTTAAGGACATTTAATATGTTTGTCATGATGAGAAATACCTCTTTGTTTGTTGGTAGCTGTTGCTGTAACAGGTACATAATCCAGCTCAATGCTGGTCACTCCCCCTTCTGCCATTGCTGCATAGCTTGGGTTGAAAAGAGAACCAAATACAGCAAAAGCAATCCCAAGGCTCAGGATAAAGCTCTCACTCAGCACAAAAATTAATCCAATAAAAAAAAAAGAGTGTGAGCAAACAATAGCTCCAAGTTCCAGTTAAAATCCAAAATGGAGACAAAATTATATTATCATTATTATTATTGTTATTAT
Organism: Protopterus annectens; assembly: GCF_019279795.1. Classification (NCBI taxonomy): domain Eukaryota; kingdom Metazoa; phylum Chordata; order Ceratodontiformes; family Protopteridae; genus Protopterus; species Protopterus annectens. The sequence goes on from NC_056741.1 coordinate 943,669,610, forward strand.
TATTATTATTATTGTTATTGTTGTTGTTATTTTTAGATTGGATTTTACTGCTCCTGGCCAGGCAATGTACTTCTTTTAAGGTTTTATTTTTTTTTTATTAATTATAAAAGGTGAACAATGTGTAACAAATCTCTGGCTATTTGTTGTAGGTTCATAGGTTCATAGGTATACACAAGGCTAATGACCACCAGGGCCTTTATAAGCCTAGCCACACAGCCCACTCCAGCTGCATCCCCTTGTAACATGTGCACCTTAATTGGAGGGGGAAGTTTGTTTAGTGGAATATTTTTGACAGGAAAGATATGTTAGTTAGGAGATATATTTTATTTATTTATTTATTTATTTTATTTATTTGACATTTGTTAACTGGGTTGGTCCAACTGATACAAGGGCCAATCTTCAGTGGAGACCCAAGGAGAAAAGCTTCAAATAATATGCAGACATGCAAAAAACATACAGTAACATAACAGTCAAAAGTACCACCCCATAACACGAGGAGATAAGTCCCAGTCTATACAGAAACTCAATAATCCAAAGATAATTCCATTACAAAAGTATGCAATGTAAAAGAGGTACACTCAGTTGTAGATAGTGTTTTAATTCTCTTTTAAATAGGTGTTTTTGGGAGATATTTCTTATATTGAGGGGGAGTGTGTTCCAGACATGACCTACTGAGTACTTGTAAAGGGACTCTCACGTTTTCTTTTTGGGTTTGTAGATGCCAAAAAAGTGTTTGTCAGTTGTGCTGAGGTGTCGCAGGGGTAATGTAGTAAGATACTAGGTTGGAGAGGAAGGGGCAGGAAGAGGGATTGTAGAAAACAGAATGTGTGATATGTAATTGAGGAAGTAGTAGTTGATGAAAGAATTCAGACCATTGAAGTTTCTTTAGGTCGAGACAGTGATAAGAACTGTGAGGAAGGTTAGTGGCAAATTTGACTATTTTATTTTATGTTTGGTCTAGTTTGGTCAGTAGAGTAGATTGAATATTAATAAAAATAGGGGCAGCATAAAGTAGACATGGTAAGAGAAGTGACTGAGCCAGAGAAAGTTTGGAGGTAGTTGTAAGGAATTTCTGATTTCTGTATATTTGTCCAAGTTTCTGGTATTTTTTTATACATTGTTGGATGTGTAGGATGAATTTTAGTTTGTCGTCGATTATAGTGCCAAGTAGTTTAGTATGAGGTTCAACTTTAATGATGGTATTGTCGAGGTAGGTGATGGCAAAGGAGGATTTGTGTTGTGCCAGTGCTCTAAGAAACAAGAGAATGAATTTTGTTATTTTAGGATTAAGTACTAGCTGATTATTGGAGAGCCATGTTTCAACAGATGAGAAGGTTCCTTAGTGAGTGTTAAGAGATTAGAAATACTATAGGCAGTGGTGATAAGGGTGGAATCATCAGTGTATTGTAACAGAGTTGAGAGTTTACAAGCAGAATGTAGTTTGTTAGTGAAAATATTGAACAAGAGGAGCCCCAATATTGATCCTTGAGGAACTCCTGTGTTGACTGGAAGGAAGGGGGAGAAAACAGTTTGCCAGCGAACAGATTGTGCCTGTTGGAGAGGTAGCTGGAGAACCAGTTTACTAAGGAACTAGAGAGATTGAGGTCTGAGAGTTTATTTAGAAGTTTAGAGTGTGAAACAGTATCAAAAGCCTTGGAGAGATCAAGGAATAAGCAGGAGATCAGCATGTTGTTGTCACAGGCCTCAGCTACTGCTTGAGTGGAAGAAGGTAGAACAATGGAAGTACTGCGGTGGGGCCTGAAACCATGTTGGGTGGAAATTAGCAGGTTCTTGTCCAGCATGTGTTTGAGTAACTGGGTATCCATGCATTTCTGTAGTGTTTTGGAAATAGGGGGCAGGATGGCAATGGGCCTGTAATTAGAAGGGTCAGTAGAGTTTCCACCCTTATGTAGTAGGATTGTAAAGAAGAATTTCCATATGTCAGGGACACAGTCATTAATGGACTATTTATGAGTATAGAGACAGAGTAGGCAATGGATTCCACAGCAATTTTAAGAAAGTAAGAAGGTAATTTATCAGCAGAAGGGGAGCAAGATTTGAGTTTGAGCAAGAGAGATTTGATGTAGGTGGTGGGAACTGGTGAAGCTATTGGAATGTGTTTTGTTGGGGATGACGGCGGGATAGAGAAAGTGTTGTTATTTTGAGTTAGTTTTTGGATTGTTTCTATGAAATAGTTGATTAGAAGAGTGGCTGTTTCAGTAGCAGTGTTATGTGGGAAGGAGTTGGGAGTGGTAGGGTTGTCAGGATATAGAAGATTACAAATGGTTGTCCAGAATTTTTGGGATTATTCTGTGGGTTTGATTGGGTGGAGCAGAAGAAATTCTTCTTATCATTGTTAACTATTTTTTAGAAAGGTTTCTGAGCTCTTTGTAGTTTTGAAGTAGGGGAGAAGATTTGTTTTTGACCCAGAATTTCCAGACACTATCTCTTTTGTGCATAATAGAGCAGGTATGTTTGGTGTACCAAGAGGCAAAAGTAGATTTTATTCTGATTTTTCTGGTAGATACTAGTGAATTTAGTATATCTAGGAAAATCTGATTGAATGATTTAACAACCTTGTTGAGAGGGAATTGATGAAGGAAGGACCAGTTTATGCTGGACAATTTAGTTAAAAGTATCTAGATTGAAGTTAGTGAGTTTATGACATTCTCTATAAAAGTGGTCTTTAGGTGGTTGCTTGGAGTATCTTTGGATATAGATAGGAAAACAGTTGCTTAAAGAGTTTACAAGTGTCCCAGGGTTGTAATAAAGATTGGGGTCTAAGGTGAGGATCCAGTCTAGGGTAAGTCCAGTAATGGAATTTTTGTTAGTATGAGTAGGGGATGTGATGGGTTGGTGGAAGCCGTGAAGATTGATGCTGAGATTAGGAGATATAGTTGTAAGTTTAGTCCAGTCTATGTTTACGTCATCAAGGATGATGGTTTCATCTGCTACGTATTGAGCGATCCATGAAAGTATGTTCTCAAGGTTAGGAATATTGTTCCCTGGAGGGATATAGATAGAAGGTATGGCAATTTTTCTGTGTGAGTTTAGGTGGCAGTTAAAAATAAGAAGTTCAGCAGGCTCAAAGCTAGGTAAAGTGGAAAATGGTGAGAAATTTAGTTGGTCAGTGTAGAGGATGGCAATGCCTCCACCCCTCTTTTTGATTCTGTCAGACCGAAGATGTTATAACCTGCGGGTAAGATTTCTATGTTTGTGATATGTGGTTTTAACCAGATTTCTGACATGTTCAGGATATAGGTGGAAGCATTAGCAATCCAGGAATGCAGTTCGGTGATATTACTTACAAGGCGTTAAATATTTAAAGAGTAGATATTTGATATTTTAGGAGAGGGAGTGGGGTGTGAGGTGTGAGGTTTGTGGCTGTGAGAGGTAGTGGCAGGTGGACCTGGGTTGGGATGGATGTCCCCGTGTCTATGAAAGTAATAATGTGTGTGAAGAAGTCTATATTAGCATGTGTTCTTGACTTCAGAGTAGAGGAGAGTGAGGTGTTTGGAAAAGTGTTAATCTTGAAGACGTATGACGGTGAGAATAATAGAGAGATGGAGTGATTAGATGTGAGTGGAGGGTGGTGCTGTTAGTGTGAGTTATGGAGAGAGTGGGGGGGTGGTTTTTGATAAGAGACTGTGATGTGGTAAGAGGCTGATAGAGAAAGGAAGAAGAGAAGAGAAGTAATGAGATATGCATGGATCATGATGAAAGATAAGCGGTGAGTCAGATACAAGGAGTGAGAGTTTAAAGATAGGTAAAAGTACCAATAAGGATAGTGAGGAACAGGGGAGCTGCTTATATGTAGTAGGGTTACTGGAGATCGAGGTAGAGTAGGATGTTACAGGGAGAGGAGAGATACATTTAGCAAAACTAGGAGGGAGGAGATTATGGTAGGTGTGGGAAAGCACAGAGGATTGTTAATTGGTGTCGAAAGCTGTTTTTTTGAGTAATGTGAAAAGGTGTGGTGTAGAGTATAAATGTAAGAAAAGTGGGGGATATGTTAGTCAGAAGGTTGCTGAAAAGTATTGTGGGGGGGGGCATGTTAGTTAGAGAATGTTTCTTGTCAGCCTTTGTCTATAGTTAGGGAATGTTTACTGCCACCTCTGTCTATAACAGGCATGGGTGACAGCCGGGGGATAGATTTGCAATTTCCCATGCAATGGTCAAGGTAACATTTGAACAGAGTTAAGGAAGGACTTTGTTTCACAAGGATAAGAAGCGTTTCCACAGCACAGGGATCCTTTGAGTCACATATCTTTCTCACCAGCATGTTTTATTTATGTCACAAGCAAAGTTCAGATACCTGGATCTAGTGATTCTCATGCTGCTCTCACTTTGCACAGGTGCAAAACTCCATCAGGATTGGGTATAAGGATGTTTATATGACAAGCACAGATCACTTTTCAACAACCTGTAGGAGACCAATTATGAAGACAGGGCTCTAAGGCGATCTGTATAGGACTGTGTGTTAATACCCTGCATTTTCTTTGTGTGGAACCTCTGTGGGCATTCCAACTGTTGTGTATGCCCAGTCAGGTGCGTGTCAAAGGGGGCATTGTATTCAATGATGGGTCTGATAAGGGATGAGTAGAGTGATACTAGAACTTTCTTGGACTCGGATGCCATACCCTTACTTATAAGTTGGGCAACATAGAATGATTTCATTAATACTATAGCTTCATGTTGGTTAAATGCCTGATTACTGCCTACTGTCCACATATGCTCCCAGATCTCTAACCACCGGGTCAATTATAAGTGGGTTATAATTTTTTAATTCATATGCAGTTTTACTAAAATATTTGGAACATGTATTTCTGTCTGTCTATCGCTCAGTGAAATAGGTTCATAGGTAGGTACTGGGTTATCTGCCCGAAGGCATATATTAGCCCAGCCACGTTGTGTGGTATTCACCACCCCTTTGGTTAGTTCCCTAGGCCCTTGATCTAGCAGCTAGTACCCTTGTCCCCTATCTAGTAGAGTTGGTGTGATCCCAGGTGTGAACTTTCTGTTATCCATCCACTCGTCAAGGTTCCTCTTGAAGAGTGATAGTGAGGGGCTCTGTCTTATGTAGATCAGGACCTTGTTCCATAGCAAGGGAAGTCTTTGCAAAGGTAATCTATCCCTCCAGTATGTTCTATTCATTGTTGTGCTGAGGTTTATATCCCCAGAGCGCGTAGCTCGAGTAGATTTGGTTTTGCTAAGATGGAGCATGTTCAACAGTTCTGGGTTGGACATGGCTCTGTATGTTAGACAGAGATCGCCTCTGAGAAGGCGGTATGCAACAGAGAAAAGCCTTAGTTTTTTCAATCTTGCTGCATAGGGAAACTCTTTGAGGCCAGTAATCCTCTTAGTGAGGTACCTCTGTGGTCTCTCCAGCTGCTGGAGATGCCTGGCCAGGTACATTCCAATTGGTGCATTGTACTCAATAATGGGTCTGATGAGGGAAGAGTAGAGGGGCACCACTACATCCTTAGATCTTGATGCAAACCCTTTCCTGATCAGATGGGTCACATAGAAGGATTTTCTAACCACCTTGGCAACATGGTTATCAAAAGAAAGCTGACTATCTACTTGGGTCCCTAGATCCCTTATTACTTCTTCAGGTTTCAGGGGGTTACCTCCTATGTGGTAGTTTGTGGGTACTCTGTTTTTTCCAAAGGGGATTACTACGCATTTTTTAGCATTTAGCTTGAGACCATGGCTTTGACACCATGCATCAGTCTCATTAAGGCCCTTCTGGAGGATATCCATGTCGGCCGGAGACACTATTATTTATTTTATTTATTTATTTTATTTAACATTTGACCGGGAATGTCCGACTAGGTTCCACAGAGCCTGTTTTCAGTGGAGGCCCGGGGAGATTATAGCACCCAGTTTGCAGTTGTCCGCAAACCTGGTCAGCCACAGCCCTTTAGTGCTTGCCTGTACTTCTGAGAAGTATATGCCAAACAGGAGGGGCCCCAGGACAGAGCCCTGAGGCACACCGCTCATTACTGGTCTGGATTCGGACATAGATTCCGCTACTCTTACTTTGTGGGATCTGTCTGAGAGCCAGTTTGCAATCCATCTTGTGACGTAAGGGTTTAGGCCCAGGTTGGTGAGTTTATCAATAATACTCGAATGGGGAATGGTGTCAAATGCTTTAGCAAGGTCAAGGTAAGCCGTGTGTACCTCCTTTCCCTTATCTATAGTCTGAGTAACTGTCTCAAAGAAGTCCACCAGGTTCTGGAGGCATGATCTGCCCTTGACGAAGCCAAACTGTGTGGGGTCAAGTGTTTGGAGGTTCCCACTCTCTCCATTTATGAGTTCCATAATGATTCGCTCCATTGCCTTACAGATCAGACTGGTATTGGTCGGTAGTTCCCAGGGTCGGTTGTGGGCCCATCCTTGTGCAGCGGAACCACCATTGCTGTGCACCATTCTATGGGCACATATCCTGTCAAGAGGCTGAGACTGAACAGGGTATTCAGATGCGGGGTTAATTCATTTTGGAGCTCGCGTATGACACAGCCCGGGACACCATCTGGTCCCATGGAAGCAGTGTTTTTAGCTTTAGATAGAGCCTTATTAACCAATGTATCAGTAATAATTGGAGTTACACAATCCCCTGGAATTATAATGTTACTGTCATCTGTCTTTTTGGTAGAGATATTGTTTTTACAGGCTTTACACAGAAATAACAGCCATGTTTTTGCTTTAGTTTGTCCAGTGAGGCTCGGAGTTCAAGTTTGGCTATTTTCTAAGTAAGCAACAATGCCTGACAGTGAGGGCATTATGGGGCAATAAGAGACACCAGTAAGAGAGGTACTGTGAAACCAAACACAAAAGGTGAAGACCCCCATTCCTGGAAAGTCCACTATACCCCCATAATGTCCACTCTGGAGGGCATTATTAACCCTAGAAAATTGCCTGTATGTTTGGATTTTGTGTGTGATTGTGTGTGTGTGTGTTGTCTACTTTGATAAACATCACCCATTTTAGATACTATGGTAATGTATTGTTATGGTAATGATTATGGGCTCACTAAGAGCAGTCATGTCATTTAATCAACATGCTAATGATCTAAACTTGAAACATCTACTTGTTGTTGTTGTTGTGTCTTTCAGCTTTTCCTGGTTAGGGGTCACCACAGCAGAACTCTGGTCCGCTAATGATTGGCAGCAGATATTTACGTGCCGAGTTGCCAACCCTGACGGACAACCTTCAACGAAGGTACGCCCATTAACGCATGTCTCCACACAGAAGATGCTCTAGCTGAGAATCGAACAGGCCAACGTCTTACTGTGAGGCAACAATGCTACCACAGCACCACCACCGCAGATCTACTGAGATTGCAAAATACAAAAACCGCTCTGTTTTTGCAGGAGGTCCCCCCCCACATTCATCTGGTGCAGGATCAACCCCCCCATGACCCCCAAACTCTAAATGTACTTACCCAACATTCACACAAACTCAGAGGAGAGTTTAAGTTCTTGCAAGGCCTAACCTTTATCCTAGTGTGACTTACATAAGTCATCAGCAGCAGTCCTAAAAAGATTTTTATTATCCAGAGGGCATTCAAAAACTTGGCCTTAATATCATCAGGCAAATCCTGGAGATGTAGTCAATAATAATGCTCATCACTGAACCAAATGCAGCAGCTCTGGAAGAGCCATCAAGTGCATTAAGTCCACACTTTATCAAGTGACAGGTAACTTGATTAGTGGATCCCAGAAGGGAAAAAGTAGAAACCTTCCTATCAGAATCAGGAAGGTCAGACACCATTTTAGATATGTGGGAAAGGAGGGCCAAAACATGCCTGGTCATATGAGTCTTGTAATTAATGGCCTTAAATGACAAGGTGGCAGCAGTATAAACTTTCTTGCCCAAGCTCTCCGTGGCTTGGTAGATGGTAGAGGGCTTATCAGAGGAAAATGAGACCACTGAAGTGTCAGCAGAAGGATACTTGTACAAAAACTTGCAGTACTCAGGCATCCTATAGAACCTATCTGGTTTCTTTGTTGCAGGGGGCTAAGAGTCAGGAGCCACAGAGGCAATAGAAAAGGTGTCAAAAATGAAAGCCAAAAAAGTAGGGACAGCTGATGGTTTAGGTGATTTCATTTATAGGAGCTCATAGTACCTTTTTTGAATGTCAGAAACCTGTGAATAATCCCAATTTAAAATATTCCATAATGCATACAATAGAAGGACAACTCTTCCAATGGGAAGTCTGGACTCAGGGAATCCTCTTCCTCTGCACCATAGTCCAGAATCCAAATCATCATCATCAAAGGAATCCAGCTCACTAGGTGTTTTTACAGGAGTGGAAGACTGGGGGGGGGGGCAGGGACATACACCCCTTTAAGAGGCTTCAGTGCCATTAAAGCATTAAACAGACTCTTGAGTAAAACCCTGTCATTTACTACAGGGATCTTTAACAACAAGGGAAATATGTTTAGTTTTTTTTCTATGGGACATCTGCCCTAAAAACCCTGAGATGTTTGGACCCTTGATGAGACTCAGTGATGGTAGTAGACATTTCCTCCCTTACTAAAATTTGAGGAATTCCACTCAGTATTTCAGATATTATCAGCCAAGGTTCCTCCTCAACGTCAGGTGCAGACATTGGAAAAGCCTCAGAGGATTATGAGAATTCTGATTTATACCGGCCTCCAATGGGATTGCCACAGAGGAATCTGAAGTACGCATTGAATGATCTTCAGGGATTTCAATAGCCTCTAGAGATATATCTTGGGGAGGCTGGACAGCAACCGGATTGGGCCTAATCATTTTGGCCTTCTTCTTGGCTGACAGCTGGCCCACTGGCTGGTAGGATTCCACCATAGCACCCTAAACCAACAACTTAGGTCACTGGTTCTCAAGATATGTGGACAAGGGGGGCAGACAACTATGTAGGGCCTTAGGTATAAATACTTGCCAGACAGACTATGTATAGTCAGAAGAAACACCCAAGCGAAAAAGACTTGTTCTGATGGTCTTTATGTGGAATCTGCCTCCCACACTGACATTTTCCCTTCCTGTATGGCATGAACACAAATACTATAAAAATAGAAAAGGGAGAAAAGAAACCCCAATGGGGCAGTTATCTGAAAAATGCTTGGTAACTTGCACAACAGAAAGGTGTTTAGATTGATGCTTGATAATGGGGTTTGGACTGGTGGCAAAGATGTTCTGGAGGTTTGCTTCTGTATGTCACCTTTATACCCTATGCTTTGTGGGAGGAGTATATGTGTGATGTATGGTGCCTATAATACCTAAAGGCTTATGTGTACTGTCCAGACTTTTGCCTGCCCTTGGCAGGAGATCCCTTATGTAAAGAATACTGAAACAGTGATATGGAAAGACATCATATAATAACAAAAGGTATTCAAATTAACTAAACAGCTAAAACTAAATGCTTACTGTTTATTTCCCTTTTTCCAGAAATAATAAGAAAGAGGGGAAACAATGAAATAGCATGTATTAAATGTTCTGGCAACTAAAGCAGAGGATTAAGGCTATATGGTGTTAATCAGCTACTACCCATAGTCTAGGGTTTGATTCCTTCAGCCTTGATTTGCTTTCTATGTGATTTTGAGCAAGTCAATTAATCTATCACTCCTCCTTGGCTAAGTCTAAAGAACATCCATACGGATAATTGCTCTATCCTTTTTATTAACAAATGAAAATAAGTAACAGAAAACCAGTAAACATGTTATAAAGCTATGAAAATGCAGAAGTTAATGTTTTACAGGGTTATTATTATTTTTAACAATAAAACATACAGATTTTTATATTTCATTTACATTGCCTGACATTTCTGGCAATCATCTATTTTACACTTTGTAAAATTACTCTTAAAGACTCTTAAAGATAAGGTGTAATCATTTTGGGCATCTATGCTTCATCACAGTCTTAAAGAGCAAGCCTCTGAATGTTAAAAGAGGAAGGTCACATGTTTGCTGTTATCAACGTTTTGCAACATTGAAGCTGTCCCTACACTGCATGATAGCTTTAGTGTGGATTCAGAGATGTTTTACTTCTGTTTCAGGCTTCAATTTCCTCTAAGGCACTGTTCATGGATGCCTCAGATATGGAGTAGGCAGCTTCTTGCGGCCCCTTAAAAGTCTAGGGTCTCTGACTTCCTCATCAAAGGTCTGATCATTTCCCTGCTATAAAAACTGCATTTGTGAGGTTTTGTGCTTGTATACAGCTCAGCAAGCTACTGCCTGGTGCCCTGCAGAGTTCTACAGCAGCAGAGAGACAAAAGAGAGACTTTGGAGTGATTAAGTATAATTTTTCTGCATTTTCTTACTGCCTTTAGCTAATTCAGCCTAAAATGCCGATTTTAGCATTTCTGTGATTTAAGAAGCTTGTTTCAGCTACATATTGTACGTATTTTACTACCTGCACTTTTACAAAGTCATTTTTGTGTTTCAGTTACCTGTTTAACTGTTATAGGCTACACACTCAAGTGTGATAGCCATTTATGTGCATTTAAAGTGTTTTTTGATTGCATCTGCTTTATTTTCTGAAAATAAAAACAAAAAAACAAAAAATATATATACTTGTTTCCCGCCTTTCTAAGCTAGTAAAGTCCAGTTTTCAGGTTAGTGCTGAATTCCGGGCTGTGTTACAAGTTTCTGTGTTTGCCCATACCTTACTTGGATAAAAGGAAGTTTCCCTGTTCACCTGTGAGAGAGGGGAGCTTTGAGCAGCCTATCTGTCACTGGAGGAGTGGTTTCAGTCCAGAAATTATTAGTTTATTGGCCATTTTGAGCTAATTTCTCTCTTTCATTTCCCTGCTATAAAAACTGCATTTCTGCAATTTTGCGCACAGGGCAGCACCGGTTAGCCAGGGTATAACTATTCACGGCTCCACAAAGTCTCCTCTTCAATTTTTCCCTTGGAACTTAAGCACTCAAACCATTCATTTCTCAGCCCGGCACTTGCTCAAAACTCATAGCAAGCACTAATAAACCCTAGCACTAGACCCCCCTATACTGTACAGAAGGACAAGGTTCCCTATTCAACCTTACCAGCCAATCAGTAAAACAGTTCACTGTACCTATCCAGCATGTCCAAAGGGCAGTTTCAGGTGTACTCTCTAGCCCAACTGGTGAATCTGGGCATTTTCAGAAAATGTTACAACTGCCTCATGTACACAAACAACCCTCTCCTCCTACCACCAAACACTAATACATGCGAGAAATGCAATTATACAGCCAAACTGGAGGCTAAGCTCTCTTAACCCAAGACTGAATCAGACAGTCAAGAGGAGAAGGGAATTACTTGCATCACACCACCAGTCTCACATAGACCTATTAAATCAACACTGGCAAAAAACACACATAAATACACGAAAACATACTCGGAGGCTCTAAATAAAAATCTGCGAAAGCAACAGAGACCTCCAAAGCAGACATCCAAGAAACCTCCACCCCCCAACACAAACCATGAAACACATACTTCACAAAACCAATGTGCCACGCAATCACAGCCCTTAAGACAAAATAACATACCCAACACACTAGTAATAGGTGACTCTATAGTCAGGCACACTGACGTCCCACTCACTAGGCTGAGCAAGGAGAAGGTTACTGTTATCTGCCTGTCAGGTTCCAGGATCTGCCACATAACACAAGCACTCAGGTCACTCCAGAACAAGTACAAATATGACTCTGTCATTGTCCATGTTGGTGTGAATGACCTGAGCCGTACCACCCTGGACTATATGAAAAGAAACATGGAAGAGCTCTCTGATCATGTAGCTCAGGCTGGTATGACCCTGACCCTGAGTAGCATCCTGCCCTCACCAAGAATGATACCACTGTATAAAGACAAAATTATCAATTTCATCAATTGGCTAAGCTTCTGGTGTCATTCAAAGGGGATCCAGTTTCTGTCCGCCTGGGATGGCATGCTTGGCAAGTCATGCTGCTTCGCTAGAGATGGCTTGCATCTTTCACCCTTAGGCTTTCAAATACTGGCCAATGCTCTTGCTACCCCCATAGTGCCTTTTTTAGGCAAGGCTCAAAAGACAAACCCACTGCCGTAAATAGCACAAGTAACAAAAAACTGAGGGTAATGCTACTCAATGCCAGAATGCACAAACTCGAGGCACTCCTCAGTATGGAGAAAATCGATATATGTGCAGTAACAGAAACCTGGTTTAAGGCTCCAGAGAGCACCCCAGCACTAACAGGCTACAACTCATACCATACATTTTGGCCACAGAACCTGGACCGAAATACAAAAGGCAGGGGCGTATCCATATTCATCAAGGATACCCACATATCCAGGTTAGTGGCACAGCACGATGCTTCAGAGATCATCCACATGCAGATAACAATGGGCAAAACTGCAATTCAAATTGTAGCTTGCTACAGATCACACACCATGTCCCAGGACTCCCATTCCGTGTTTCTGGAAACACTGGGAAACATAAAGGTCCTACCAAACACCCTAATATTGGGTGATTATAATTACCCAAACATTAACTGGGAGAACCACGCAAGTACTAACTCCCTTGCCCAACATTTTCTAGAATTTATAAACTCAAATGCCCTGGATCAACTGGTCAACACCCCCACCAGAGGTGACAACATATTGGACCTGGTCATCACCAACATGGGCGACTGGTGTTACACACCAGAGGTTAACCCCTCGCTGGTTAGATCTGACCATAAACTAATCACTCTGGACATCCACATTCCACCCCCACCCTGGTCATGGAAACCACCGTGAAAAACTTTTCAAAAGCAAACTTCAAGTTATTTAAGACTGAGGTGGAAAGTTTCAGAGCCCCCATGCTAAAGGATAATGCTGTCCAAGCTGCAAAGTCCATTACTAATGCACTCTACTGGCACCTATAAGAATGCATGGATCATGCTATCCCAAGCAAAACCAAAACTCACTCCTCCAAGAAAATTAAACCAGTCTGTTGAACCCCATGTCATAAACAAGCTATACAATAGATGGAGGAAACTAGTACAGAAAAGAGTAAACTCCTATGAAGGGAAGACATCCCTGATTAGTATCAGCAAGAAACTATGATCCCTCATAAAATCATCCAAGGCTAGCTTCAAAAGAAAAATTACCAAGGACTCCAAAGATAACCACAAGGCATTCTTTAGCTATGTCAAGAATTTAAGTAGCAATTCTCAGATCTGCTCAGAGTTAGTGCAGAATGGCAGAAAACACACTGAACCGACCAATATCACCAACATCCTGGCAGACAGGTTCAGTACAAACTTCACCCCCCCTCTCACCCCCAAAAGGGCTCATAACCATACCAGAAGAATTTAGAGCCCCTGAGATCACAGACACTCAGGTTAAAACAGCCCTCTCCAAAGCCAAAAACACAGCATCAATGGGACAGGACAGTGTCCCAGGCTGTGTCCTACATGAGCTCAAAGATGATCTAACTTCTCACCTAAACACACTGTTCAAACTTAACCTCTCCACAGGCTATGTACCCACAGAGTGGCACACAGAAACGGTTATTCTGCTCCACAAAGGTGGAGCCATAACAGACCCCAGGAACTTTCGCCCTGTAAGCCTGACCAGCTTGGCCTGCAAGGCTATGGAGCGCATCATCATGGAACTCATTAACAGAGACATTGGGAACCTCCAAACACTGGACCCTACCCAGGTCAGCTTTGTTAAGAGCAGATTATGCCTCCTAAACCTGGTGGACTTCTTTGAGACAGTTACCAAGGCTATAGACAAGGGAAAGGTGGTCCACACAGCCTACCTGGACCTCACAAAGGTCTTCAACACCATTCCCCATTCTCGTATTATAGACAAGCTCACAAGCCTGAACATAAACCCCTACATCATGAGATGGGTTGCCAACTGGCTCATGGACAGAACCCACATGGTAAGAGTTGTGGGAGCTAGGTCCAACTCTAAACCGGTTACAAGTGGCATTCCCCAGTGCTCAGTCTTAGGACCCTTCCTGTTCAGCATATACTTCTCAGAGGTACAGGCAAGCACAGGAGAACTATGGCTGACCAAGTTTGCAGACAACTGCAAACTAGGATCTATAATTGACTCTCCAGCTGATACAGACATCCTCCAAAAGAGTCTCACTGAGACAGATACCTGGTGCCAAAATCATGGCCTCAAGCTAAATGCCAAAAAGTGCAATGTCATCCCCTTTGGAAAAAACAAAGTACCCACAAACTACTACATAGGTGGTAGTCTCCTAAATACGGAAGATGTAATAAGGGATCTGGGGACCCAAGTAGATAGTAATCTCTCCTTTGATAATCACATTGCAAAGTGGTTAGAAAATCCTTCTATGTGGCCCACCTAATCACGAAAGGGTTCGCATCCAGATCAAAAGAGGTCATTGTGCCCCTCTACACATCACTCATCAGACCCATCATAGAGTACAATACCCCATTTGAGATGTACCTTATAAGACACCTGCAACAGCTGGACAGACCAGAGAAGTACCTCACCAAGAGGATCACTGGCCTCAAACAGATGCCCTATGCAGCTCAACTAAAGAAACTCCAGTTGTACTCGGTAGCATACCGCCTACTCGGAGGTGATCTCTACCTGACATACAAGGCCATGTCCAACCCAGAATTGATGGACATGCTCCACCTAAAGAAAACCATATCCCCTCGAGCCACATGCTCTAGGGACCAAGCTGGAAAGACCACAGAAGTACCTCACCAAGAGTATCACTGGCCTCAAACAGATGCCCTATGCAGCTCAACTGAAGAAACTCCAGCTGTACTCGGTTGCATACCGCCTACTCAGAGGTGATCTCTGCCTGACATACAAGGCCATGTCCAACCCAGAATTGATGGACATGCTCCACCTAAAGAAAACCTTATCCCCTCGAGCCACACACTCTAGGGATCTAAACCTCACCACAGCAATAAATAGAATGTGCTGGAGGGATAGATTCTTGTCCCAGAGACTTCCCATACTTTAGAACAAGATCCCAGTCTACATTAGGCAGAGCTCCTCACTAGCACTCTTCAAAAGAAACCCTGACGAGTGGATGGGAAACAGAAAGTTTACCCCGGGGATCATTTCAGTGGCTCTGCTGGACAGAGGTACAGGGAACTAATCTAAGGGGATGGTGAAAGCCAACACTTTCTGGCTGGCTTATAAATGCCTTCAGGCAGATAGCCTAGTACCTACCTATGAACCTATGATCCTCATCCTCACCCCAACAATAAATAGAACATGCTGGAGGGATAGATTCCTGTCCCAGAGACTTCCTATGCTTTGGAATAAGATTCCAATCTACATTAGGCAGAGCTCCTCGCTAACACTCTTCAAGAGAAACTTTGACGAGTGGGTGGGAAACAGAAAGTTTACCCCATGGATCACTTCAGTGGCTCTGCTGGACAGAGGCACAGGGAACTAATCTAAGGGGGCAGTGAACGCCAACACATTCTGGCTAGGCTTATAAATGCCTTTGGGCAGATAGCCTAGTACCTACCTATGAACCTATGAACATATATCAGCATAAATGAGATGAGAGCTCTGCTTCTGGCTTGGCAAGCTTTTCAATCTCTTTTCCATCCCAGGCTTCTCAAAGTCTTCATAGACAATGCCACAGTGATCTGATATGTCAGTAAGTAAGGGGCACTTGATCCTCTCTCCTTTGCAGACTAGCTCTTCAAGTCTGCAATCAAGCTATCTGGTATCAAGTAACTCTTCAAGCAGTTTACATTACCTCAGAGCAATTTAATGGCAGGCTGTCTGGGCAGGTCCAGAGCATGAGCTCACAGATATATACTTCACAGAGATATGTTCCTGGACATTGCTCAATGGTAGGAAATTCCTAAGGTAGATCATTTCACTTCCTCTCTGAACAGATAACTTCATCTATTCATTTCCAGAGTCCCAAATCCTCTGACTTGGAAAGTGGATGCCACATCTTTTCCTTGGAAGGGCATGTTTCTGAATGCTCTCCCCTCCTTCCTCTGTTGCCATTAATTCTGCATGTGATCAGGCAGAACTCTTCCCAAAATCTTAGTGACAACTCCCTTTTGGCACAGACAGCATTGGTTTTCCCTTGTTTCTCACTTGGCCAGGGGAAGTCACCAGAGGATATCTCACCATCTGGCTCTTCTCACACAAGACAAGGGTTCTCTTATCAATTCTAGCCTGTCAACTCTTCAAATGAAACTGTAGGTGATAGGGGTTTGATTCCTTTTAGGCTCCTCTTTTCTGCGGATGTGTTTATGGTTCTGCAGGAAGTCAGGCAATCCACTTCTGGAAAGTCATATATATCCAAATGGAAAAGAGTTTCTGTCTGGTGCCTCTCTTGCCATCAGGATACCTTATCTGTGGCAGTTCCTCTAGTTCTCTCTTATTTGTGTGATCTGATCCATGCTGGGTTGACATTTTCTTCAGTTAAAACTCACCTGTCAGCATTTTCCGCTTGTCTGCCCTTGACTCCTCCTCTGGCCTCTAGGTTTGAAGTGAAGCAATTTCTTAAACGGCATCCTTCATATGAGGCTACCCAGGAAACCTATTTTGCCTTCTTGGGACCTCAGTTTTGTCCTTGAAAATTTGACTCAGGCTCCTTTTGAACCAGCTTCTTCAGCTTCCGTGCAACACTGTACTTGGAAGACTGTTTTTCTTTTGGCTCTTATTTCTGCCAAGAGAGTGTCTGAACTTCAGGATCTGATGGCTATTCTTCTGTTTTTTATTTTTTTTCATAGAGGCAGAGTATTTCTTTGTACTAATCCTTCTTTTATCTCCAAGGTGGTCAGTGAGTTGTCCCTTAATCAGTTTATTTATCATCCTTCTTTTTCCTTCTTTGCAGTCTGTTAGTGAGAGGGTTCTTCACACCTTGGATATGCACTGACAGCTCAGGTACTATTTGGATAAAACTAAAGTTATTCACAAATCTGAGCAGCTTTTTGTTTCTTTTGATCCCATGACTTTGGGTTTGTCTGTAGCTAAGCAAACCAACTCCACCTGTATTTCTAAGGTTATTTTCTTTTGTTATTCTTTTCATGGCAAATGCCTTTCTTGTCTGTAAAGAAAAATCTTACTAGGAAAGTTTCCTCTTCAGGTGCCTTTTTCAGGGATTTGGATACCAGCTCCATCATTGAGGCTGCTACTTGGTCTTCTGTTCATACTTTTACTTAACATTACAAGTTGGATGTTATTTCAAGGGCCAGGGCAGAGTTTGCCAGTGTTATCCTGCATGGGTTTGCAGAGGGCTCTTCTGTGCCTTCCTCCTCCCAGGCTTTGCCTTAACTCTTGTACTCTCCCTTATGGGAAGAATACTGCAACAGTGATATGGAGGACATAGCACAGTTGTGCAAAATCTTACCTTAACAGTAAACGTCCTTCTTTTCAGTATTGTAGTATTCAGTCCCTCCCTCCTTCCCCCTCTTTGCTAGCTCTTGCCCTGTGTTTTTGTGCCCTGCTGGCCAAGGGACCCTTATTTCTTTCTTTCTGCCTTTTTACCTTCTAGATGTACATGTCTAACTTTGTCCCTGAGGGTATTTTGTTCCTCCTGGAGATTTTAGTTCTGACAGTTTGCATCCATACATCACCTTTATGCCCTATGTTTTACATGGCTAGCATATGTGTGATGTATGGCACTTATAAGACCTATAAGACCTAAAGCCTTTGATATACTAGCTGGACATTGGACTATCCTTGATAGGAGTTCCCTTATGTAATATATATTGCATCAGTGAACAGAAGAAAATCTACTAGTATGGTAAAATTTTACACTGCTGTACTTTTTCTTTTTGTTTTTAGTGTGAGAGAATCAAAATAAGGCAACAAACTACTTTACTTGTTAAACTGTTAAACATACTGTGATGCAGAGCTATAAGCAATTTCTGCCCATCCTTGCAGCAAACATGAATCTGGCAAGTGTGAATGAGTGTAGATGATGTGGCTTGAATATCACTGACATAATGCATTACAATTATGAATAGATTTTTCCTTGTACAGCTTTAAATATTTTCACAAAAAGAATCAGATAACTGGCAACTGCAAGATCTGAAAGACACTAGGGTGCCAATTCAGAAAAGATTAATGCGAGTGGGATGCCTTTAATTTCAGTGGTTTTCCACTCATAATAACCCTTTCTGGTTTATAGACTGCTCTGCCACTGAGGTTTCCAGCTAATAAGATCCTCAGCATGGAGTGAGGTCTTACTGAGCAGGCCACATGGCAATGATGCAGTCTGTGGATGTGTCTTATGCTAATCAGTTATGTGCTCTTTCTATGAATGCCAGCAGCTCCTGATATACACTGTTGCATGGTTCAGAGAATCAGTCAGCTGCAAAAATCTCCATAGTTAGAGGAAACAGTTAATAACATCAAAAGCAATGATCAACCATTCACTCCACAAAAACAGTAATGGCGCAGGTAAGACCAGCAAAGTTGTCGAAATAGTGGAGTGTTAGTGTGTGTGTATGTGTGTGGAAGTGTGTGTGTGCATGTGTGTAGAGTCATGAATGAAGCATAAGGCACATGTCTTACACAGATCGACTAAAGGTCATATCCCTTTACTCAGTCTTATATTGTTTATTGAGAGGTGACTTATGTCTGACCTACAAGGCATTCTCTGATCGAGCCCTGATGAAAATGTTATATATTCGTTTGAAAAATAATACAATGGTTACTCTTTCCATGGACCTGAAACTTATTTGTGACTCTAATTTTTGACTCTAACAGAACTTGCTAGCGAGACAGATTTGTATTCCAAAGGCTACCTTAACATTTTCTGAATTCCAGATACAATGTGCAAGCAATAACTGGCTCCCTACTGAAATCTTGACATGTGCATTAGTTAGTGGATTGGTCTATTGGCTTCATCATTGTGAATCCATGACCCCCTCTGCTCTGTGAGTGAAGAGCAAAAAATAAAATTAAAAAAGGGGGAGGGGGTTGGCATAATGGCTAAGGTGTTCACCTTACAGTCCCAAGGTGCAGGGTTCAATTCTCACATGGGGTAATTGGCTACCCTCAAAATGGCCCACAGGGGCAGTTAGCCTAGTACTAGTCTATGAACCTATGAAACTATAAAAAATAAAACAAGACTTTAACTTACTGTAGGAAGCCAAATGGGATGCTACCTTCCTACAGTAATCCATCCATGCCCCCCTTAGCTCTTCAGCAGAAAAAAAAAATTGAGGTACCTTTCTGTACCGCAATTTCAGTACTTACAAAAAAAATGCTGCAAGACAGGTGCAGAAACTTTCACACTCCCTAACTCTTTGCACCTGGGGTGATTGCCCCCTTCACCCCTCCCTAACTCTTTGCACCTGGGGTGATTGCCCCCTTCACCCCACCCTTCGACACTGCTGGATGTAGATGCAACTGTAGCAGGCTGGGACCCAGATGTGCAGGCTGCCTCTGATGTGGGCTACCACCATGGGAGGGAATGACAGGCCTTGCTGGTGGGAGAGGTACACGTAACTGTGTTGCTGCATAAAACATTAACAGAAATGGAGAGAAGAAGAACAAACCATGTAAATATGTGAAAGAGGATAGATCCAAAGAGGGTATGAGAAGGGAAATACAAATGCAATGAATATAGCATTTCAAACTATTTTGATACTAATACAGTAAAGCATAATAACCGTTTATCAATAGGACATACACAGTTATGTCATCTACCTGCCTGTCTGATAATAACATATGGAAGGAGGTCTAAGCCAAAAGCCATCCTTACATGCAGTCTAACATAAGAGAATACTAACTGCAGGAACTATTTCTCAAGGCAGTACATATGTGCCAGTGGCCAGTGATGGTATTTGATTTTTGACAGTAATTAAACTGTACATATGCAAAGTAAAGAGGCTCATCCCACAATAAATATGTCCAGCACATGATACACAAGGGACATGTACTTCTATTGCAAGTTGTGAAATGCCCAGCTAACTACTACTACTTTTAAATATATATATACGTTTTATTGGTGCGTTGATAATAGTGGGATGACGTACTTTGCCATGACAATAAAACTTTTTTTTTGGGGGGTAGAGGAATTGAACCTACAGCTATCCTTACATTCTCAGTATATACATAGACTTAACACTATGATCCATATGTCCACCTATACAGGAGCAGGCATGCAAAACCGCACTTAGTCATACTATTACCCTTGAGCTATGAGAATTCTGAGAGATGTGATCTCACTGTCTAGAAGTTAGACAGAGTTATTTTGAATGGTTACAACTGTTATAATGCCAACACAGACATTTTTCACAAATCATGTATACTGAATCTTAGGCAATTTTTGTCTGTTTTTGTGTATCTCTCTGTCTCATCTTTTCCTCTCACTTTCTGCAGGAGTTAGAGATATAGACAAGGCATAACAAGAAATTGGATGCTGGCATGTAGTGGCAAGTTACTTGTTTAGCTATAGGATACAGTGACTGTGTCCTGTCTTCACCCTCCCATCAGCCAAGGAAGTCAGCCTTGCAAAATCTCAAGTCACTGTGTCCTGCCCGTTTTACTTTTTGGATTAGTTTGTCTATGGATATACAGAGTATTGTGATACTTTTCCACACACTATTTTTCATAATGTATTATATATATATATATATATATATATATGTTGATAAATCTGGCTAGCTATATATTATTTTTGCATATATAATTTCCATACACATTGTGTGTCTTCTTTGTCCAGGATAATGTCTTCAACCATCAAAAAAGCAGCTGGGATCAGAGCCACTTGCAAATTTGTACTTATAATGGTTTGCATGATGTATATTGTCTAAACATGGGCATCTGGCTGCATTAAAATCTGAGGCAGGTGCAGTACCACTAAGTGTAGTTTAAATTTCTCTGACCCATTTCTACATCTTGCAGAGGCATACACATTATCATATATAACACTTCATTATATGGTCATTTGCATATAACACAGCTGACCAAATTATTTGGTCTGGCCACATTTTGTAGATGGGTTTTCTGAATTGCACCCACCCTGCATGTGGTCATTTTCATGCCAATGCACATAGAATACTGCAGCAAAGTCTTCTGTATCCAGCCCCTAATGTTTAAAGGGGATATAACGCATATGGAAAGTCCAGAAAAAAAGAATATATTCCAGTGCAAAATTCTTGAGCTTATTTAGGTCATACCAAAAAATTCCTCCCTGGCAAGCAGAGCCAGTGCATGCAAAGCCACATACTGCTTTGATCCACTTTCCCTCCCCTACCCACAACTGATGCAGTCCAAGCTCCAAGGCACAGTACCAAGGACACTCACTTAAGGGTAAATGGTACAGCCAGGCAAATGATGATAAGCTGTAGAAACATAGAGCAGGGGAGAACATTACAGTTTCAGTCACATGTTAAGTAAAGGGCTAAGACAATTTCAGCATCATTTTACATGAAAAACTATGGCAGCATTGTTTAATATAATTCAAAATGTGTCCTTATATTTCAGCTTTACATCCCATAATGTCTTATAAGCATAGTGTTTCATAATTAGGTTCTGTATACTGCATGTCCTAACACAGTGTCACTTCATGTTTTATTTTCCTACAATGTGTGTATATTGCATTAGCTCACACAAATTTTCATTAGTCTTTCATTTGAAAATATGCTAGGTTATTTTTTTTCTAAACAGAGGCCCTAAACAGACAAAACTGAATTTAACAGTTCAGCAGGAATACATATATATATATATATATATATATATATATATATATATATATATATATATAAATAAACACAATATAGCTAGATAGATAAAGATATAGACATACAGTACATATTTATACTTTCTATATATTCTATATAATATAATAAAAGTTTGCTGTTATGCAGCTGACAGTTCTAGTTGAATAAATAACAGTAGTGCTTCTACTAGATCTCTTTCTCTCTCTGTACACACACACACACACACACACACACACACACACACACACACACACACACACACACACACACACACACACACACACACACACACACACACACACACACACACACGCACACACACAAATATCCACCCAAACTGTAGCTATAGATACATATAAAGTTGTAGAACTGTTGTTTATACACAGCTTTGCAAATGAAGTAGAATCTGTAAATAAAATAAGAATCACAGACTTTGTTTTCCATGTCACTTTTGCTATTAAAATATGCATAAGGCACATACACATCTGCTTTTATTTTCAACTAAGCAAGGACTGAGATCAGCAATTAAATTACAAAAGTAAGCAAAAACAGTGTATAAACAGGCCCACTCAGATAATGCATGTGTTTTTACACACTTTTCCATGTGGGCATTAGAATTTGAGTTATCTGAATGTCTAAGCCTGTATCTGTAGCATTTCAGAGACAGATGACAGACTGATTTTATCTTGTGACAAGTAAAAATGTCCTGGATTACATGGAAGTAATAATTGCACCAGCTAAGGTATATTTTAACTAAACACTGTAGATGCCTGTCTTGATTATCTTTAGATATAACTTCTGCTGATGTTTGTATATTTGTAGGACCTATAAACATTAGTGTGGATCTTTGCCAGACATTGGTATGTAATAGTGAAGTAAACAGATGTCCCTACCAGCTGGGAGAGTGAGTTGTTCCATTAGAAAACTCCCCAAAGACAGTCCCATATCATATGAATGTAGTACGTTTGTGGTAGACCAACTCCCATTTATCATCAATAAACAATCATTTAATGTTCATTTCTGAATGATCCAGTTACTTCTGCGTAACAATTTAAACTGCAATATGAAGTTAGTAGACTGTATTCTCAGGGGTTTAACAAATTTTGTTTACCACTTCAGTGAAGTGACAATAGTTTTTCTTTTTTTTTTTGCATAGGTTTTTGAGGACAGTGCACACTAGTATGTCTGGATATAATTAACAGCAGTACAGATTCACTCAGGATAAGTGATGAGTTACCTGTCCTTTAAGACATATAGTCTATTACATGGAACAGTTTGAAGTCCCTAGAATAATCCCTGCTTTATTAATTTGCAAAGGAAACTGCTGGTCCTGCCATCAAAACAGCAAACATTTATTAGTGATTCTCCATGTGGAATCCACAATTCCATTAATGAATATTTAAAATAACCCATACTGAGACTTGTTAGATAAATGCCTACTAATTGTAAAAGTCCATGCAATAGTGTAAGCACCAAGCATCATGTATCAATGTATCATAACAGTGTGTGTGTGTGTGTGTGTGTGTGTGTGTGTGTGTGTGTGTGTGTGTGTGTGTGTGTGTCTCTGTCTATATATATATATATATATATATATATATATATATATATATATATATATATATATCTATATATATCTATATATATCAAATACCAAAAGTAAGACACAGTAACAGTGAATTATTGGCTAACCACCTCAACAAACAACTGCAAACAAGGTTTCCCATCAAACAGCAGTGTTTTTTCAGTGCATATTATAACAGAGTAAAGCAACCAATTTAAATCATACAAGGTGGGAAAATAGCACATTATAAAAAGTGCCAGCATATTAAGACATTGCATCCCAAATTAATTGACGTCACTGAGTTATATCTGTATAACAAATATAAAACATTGGTTGGTGGACTTTAAGGATTCCCTGCTGTATGCACTGTCAGAGTTGCTTGGTGGGCAGATTGGTGTGATGAGGGAGATGATTTTTTTAGCTATGATACCGAATTGGAATTGTCTAGACATGGTAAGGCCTTGCTGTGTCTAATTACGGTGGCTGCCAAAAAAGCAATTACAGAAAATGGAAATTAAAATCTAAACCAACTATATTAGAAGTAGTGAGTATAGTAACAGAGAGAAAACAACTGGAATTGTGATCTTTAGAAAAGGGTAGGAGCAAACTACATAGGAAAAATGGGAATTGTGGGAACAATACATACAGGGAAGAAATGAGGTTTAAAAAAGGCAGGACATGAGTTATGTAATATTTGGCTAAAATGGTTGGGTAGACTGCAATTGATGTATAATGTTTATAACTGGGAGTGTGTCAGTATGGTTTGTGATGTAAAATGCTTACAACTAGGATTATATTGGTGTGGTTTGTTTTCATTTATATAAATTTATGATTGCTTATGCCATAAGTGATGGTTTAATGAAGATGTTTCCTGTTTAAAAAAGGAACAAGAATTGAATAATTTATGTAATGTTGCTTAGGTTATATGACATATAGCAATATATGTGAAGTATAATGTGTGTTAATGTTTGTTAATACAGTTTCATTACTTTTGTATAAATGTTAATTTGCCTATGTCACAAATGTTAATTCAATAAAGGTGTTCATAACAAAAAAAAACATTGTAGCAAATCCAATATGTATTTAAGTATGAATACTTAATAGATAAGTAATGGTTTCTAGTGGGA